>NC_079167.1:67232816-67295316 GCF_947568905.1 Ostrea edulis
ATGGGAGATACAAGATACAGAGCCCACAATTCTTTGTTATGTAAACAAGGCTCGCGCCATGTTTTTGTCTACATATGTTGAATATACTTGTGAATGTTGGTTTAAAGCAGATTTTTCAATTTACATGTTAATTCTGAACACAATTAAACAGTTTCTAATGTTTAGTACAAATCCTTTTGTTTTACACATGTTATTTTCTATTAAGCTATCTATATGTAAACAAAAACATGGCACGAGTCTTGTTGACAGAACAAAGAATTGTGAATGCTGTATCTCACTTGTAATTCAAAAAGTGATATTAAGATTTTGGTTGACCATTAGAAATACTTTAGTTGGGCATTGTAAACAATAAAATTAGAAAAATGAAATTTTCAGCTCAATCGTGTCCATGCCCCTTTAAAGCATTAAAAAAAAACAACCCATCTTTTATAATTCCCTTAATGAAATAATGAGTGCATGAAGTTCAAAAGTGATTTGTGTTTAAGTAAACTATGCCATGTACCATGCAATAAATTTTCTTCTTAGGGATTTGGAAATATTTTGAACCTGGTACCTCTGGCTGAGAGTGTGATTAAACTAACGGCAGTGTGTATGAGGTGTAACAATGAGGGGTCGTTCACCAAGCGGAGAGGAACAGAAACAGCAGTAAGTATTTCTTCACATGGATTGTTTCTTAACGGTATTGATATCTCCATTTTCTTTTAAAGCTCATATATGTTTAAGGAAAAAAAACTAATAAATGATTGTATTCTTTACACAGATTTTATCATTTTAAGTTTCATTCATTTCAAGTTTTTATTTTTCTCATTCTCTGTTTACACAACATAGAAAACATATTACATATTAAACATGCATTCAAAAACAATATTCACACATGCACAATTCATATAAATTTACATCACAATCTTTGTGATAAATAAGAACAATAATAATACTCTATATACATTAAACCTAGTGTTTACTCTCTCGGTAATTAACTATGTATTTACACAATTTTAAAATTCATTTTTCATTTTTGGTGGTGTTTACTCTCTTGGTAATTAACTGTATGTATTTACACAATTTTAAAGGTCATTTTTCATTTTTGGATTAGTGTTAAATCTAGGATCCAGAGAGGCCCCCACATATCATATGTTCAAAAGGGCACTTTTCATCGCGGCAAGACAATTTCGGGGCACTTTCATTGTATCATACTACGCTAGTAATAGAATAATCATTTAGCATCTTTAAAAGTTAGTACCTGCTGCCTTGATTTTAAACTTTTCAATCAACCATGTGAAATAAAGAACAATTGTTCATATTAACATATATTTTTAAAAATTTTATAGAGAAAAAAAGGCATGGTGCAATTAAAAAGGGCATGGCATGGTGCCATGCTAGTTTGCTTTAGATTTAACACTATGGATGCAAATTGATTATGAAATTTGATAACATTAGGTCTAGTATAAAATATTTCTGATATGTAATGTCGCCTAATAATAATATCATTTAAAGCATGCATCTCGTGTCCAATTATTGCAATTTCTCTGATTTTGATCTATATGTTTCAATGTAAGAGTAGTTTCCCTTTCAATGATGAGATTACATATTTGATTTATAAATACAATATTTTATTATGTATGAAGCATAAATGGATTTGAAAACAGGCATAGTACAGTGATTGGGAAGGCCATGTGCCCTGCGCCATAGCCCCATTGAAGTGAAAATTGGCGCATTGAATTATCTAATCCATGCACCAAAGTGCGCATTCATTATCAATTGTAACTTGCGTTTTTTTCTCTAGAATGAATTGGGTACAACTTACTTATTTTTTTGTACTTTCATTTTTAATTCCTATGTATTCTGATACACCAAATCTCATTGGTTGAAGCAATACAAATCAAAATAGGTAGCCAATAAACTATTTCCTCACATCTCATCGCGTCTTCTCATGCTTAAGCTTCGGAAGTCCAAGGACCTATAGAAACAACCGAAAGTGAAAAAAACAACAAATATGGGGAAAAATCAACGAGAGACCGTCTTCAACTACCAATGCCGATAAAAGCAATGATACCGTTGAGAAGGGGACATTGAAACAAAGTAGAAACATTTTCAAGAGTGATGGAAAAGATCGTGGTCATGGTTCAGAGTTTCAATTAAAACAATAATGTTCCACTGCACATTTGCTATTTATTGAAAATGGTCATTCAAAATATGTTGATGGCCCATTAAATTTGAAAATGGCTCATTGAAAACTTGAACCGTGGGGCCATAGTCCCATAGGCCATTTTGGCCTTCCCAATCACTTATAGTATATATATATATCCTTTTCACAAAATACAATGTCACAATAGAACTATAGTAAAGAAATTCAAATGAATAAAAAGTTGCAATTGTGGAAAAAAAATCATTTTTAATATACACAATTGGTATTCAATAGAGCATTAGATTACAAGTCTTTTTGAATTTAAAAATGCATGCACAGCATCAAATATTTGTCTGTTAATTAAATAACCATAGCTATAATTATTATTATATTTGTTCAGGCAAATCATCAGATCAATTACAAATCATAATCAAATACATTGTAAAATACATTAATAATGTCATTTAGGGATCACAAATGAATTTTTTGCACATTGCTATCATATATACACAATAGCACTCCAGATATTATCACAGCTATAGCCACCAACAACATCATTATCAAAATACATGGTTATCACAGTACCAGGTCTTATCACAGACAATATAAATTATATACTTTAAATCAATCTTATTCTTTGTCTTGGATAACCCATGAAAGCAATTTGCGAAACTTGCTTATTTCCAATGGGGTCCTTAGAAGTTATGAGTTGATTATAGATTATGTATGACTAAGACAGCATAGACAAAAATAAGATTGAACATTAGATGATTTTCCTAGTCCAAATTATGTAAAATTATGTACATTGTTTAATTTTATATTGATACAAAATATTTTTAAAAATGTATCATTATACACTTTACCATAAAAAACCATTTTATATTTAAATGCTTTCTTCCCTCCTACGAGCTTCTTCTGCAAGATGCAACTTGACAGCAGATTTAAAACTAGCTCTATTAGCTATATTTTTTTACTTCCTAAGGAAGAGAATTAGGGAATATTACTAGCTATTACTACCATTTGATAATGTTTCAACAGATATATAATTATTCAGAATTTTTAGTATTCATGTATACCAAACATAATTTCTTCCTGATAGCCAATATATCATATTCAATAGTTATGATATTTATTTTGGCTTCAAACTACATTCATGATTATGAATAGTATTTCTAATGAGATATATGCGCATATACAAATAGTTTCTATGGTTTTAACGAGATTTTTGTCTCATAGCATAAAAATTTACAGGTAGAGGTTATTGGTGGAACTGAGATGTACCTGGCCGTTTGTCGAACCTGCTTCCTCTCCCCAGTCAAATCATCGCCGAAGAAGCACAATAGGACCCCCATCCTTCTACCTGGCAAGGAGGAAAAAATGATTGCCAACAGGAAACTCTTCAACTCTCCCGTTAAAAACAAGTGTTGAAATTGGTAGACATTTATTGTGAGCAACATTTTGTAATGTAATTCATCATCATGTGAGAAATCCACTAAGTATTTAGATGTGAAATGTGCCTTAGTATGCTATCTGAAGCTGGCCATTAATGTGATAAATTCATTGTTAAATTATTCAACAGATGTTCAAGGAAATTCATCATTTTATAAATATATTATTGATTTTGTGTGTTTGCTTTTAATGTCTCATAAACTGTAACAGTTGCTTGTCACACATGTCTGTATTTGTATTTGATAAATTTTAATCTGCCTTTGAATAATTTCACATTTACAATGAATAATTTGATTTTGAGCATATTTATATCAGTGGTGTACAATGGGATTAGGCACAAGTTTTGTTTTCTCCTTGTAAATACTGTGTGAACAAATGAATTATTTTAGTAAGAAGTTGAAGTATGGATTGTATTTTTAATATGTATTTAATCATTATTCATCATATATAAGCGTCGTGTTGATAAGTGTGTTGTATTTTGTTTCAGGTATTAATGATCTCTCATCTCATTCAGAGATGTTTACCAGCAATATATATATTGTCGCATACTCAAGTGATGTCAAATATTTTAATAAGCATTTAATATAAATTATGAAAGAGCCAAGTAGTAATTGTGGTCTTCTATGAGAGAGAGAGTGTGTAAAGTGAGGATATTTTTTGCCAACTGGTCTCTTTTTTTAAGGACAGAAGTACATTATGGGGTCAAATATTCTGTCTTTTAGTTATGTCTCCATAAATGTAACTCGCAGAATGTGAAAGATTATAGTAACTCACAGAATGTGAAAGATAGATTAGTGGGGACAAGTGGTGTAGTTTCCTTCCTAGTTTTCTCTCTCAACACTTTTTTCCGAAATAAAAATAAGTATTGGATAAACTTTTATGGATGTCCTTATAACTGCCTACTAAAGATTTTTTTTGCCTTTACAATAAGGGGCAAGATCAAAAGTTGGATGTCCAACAAAAAACTAAATTCACAGTTTTATCAATATACCACCCCTTCCCTGGAAACTACATGATGAATGTTGATCCAAAATGATTATCAAGTACAAAAAACACTGCAGTGTACCTTTTCTACTCTCTCTCCGTATGAGAGAAAACTTCTTGAGAGGAACGTTAAAACAATCAATTTCTACTGTTCTTTCACAAATGAAAGTAGTCTTTGAATGTGCAATGGTAATTGATGTCGAACAATTAACTTGTGGGTCAGATGAAAATGGTACTTATATTAGGCTAGGATCATCAAACTTTGTGCACGTTTTCCATGGTTAGAGGAAGAAGCTATTGTTTGTCATACATCATCAGTATGTGGGTAATTCTCAAACTACAAAACAAGATGGCAATTATAGTACGAATAATTAAGGCTAGGATAATCAAGCCTGATACACATTTTTTATAACAATCATAGACTGGCTGTACTAAATGGTGCTGTTAAAAAAGGTTTGTCTAGGAAAAAGTACTAATAAAACTAGGATGATTGAACCTAGTACACATGTCTGATGGTAAGAGGAAGATGCCCCTCTCAAGGTCATACTTTTATGAGTAATCGTAAAGGAAACCCATTTATCGTCAAACTTGTGTATATGCTCCCCTTGCTGTTGGTGCCAAGTCATGAAAAACTATAATTTTGCTGCTCAAGTTGCACTTTATTAGATTAAAATCTTCCTTCAATTTCACAGCTATCTTGGAACTGACTTGTTATTAAAATACCTTCCAATATTAAAAAAATGTCCAAAGATTTAACACTGTCAAGGACTTTTTTGGCTCACCTGAGCTGAAGGCTAAGTAAGCTTTTTTTGAAATTTGTCCATCGTCATTGTAAACTTTTCACATTTTCATCTTATCCAGAACCAATGAGCCAATTTCAACCAAACTTGGCGCAAAGCATCTATGTGTGAAGGGGATTCAAGTTTGTTCAAATGAAGGACCATGCCCTTCTCCAAGGGAGATAATAGCAAAGTAGTGAAAATACATTGATGACTTTTAAAGATCTCTAAAACCGCTGGGGCAATTTCAACCAAACTTGGCACAAAGCATGCTTGGGTGAAGGGGATTTAAGTTTGTTCAAGTAAAAGGCCACGCCCTTCTCCAAGGGGAGATAATAGTGAAAAAGCATTGACAATTTTTTAAAATCTTTTCCAGAACCTCTGAGCCAGTTTCAACCAAACTTGGCTCAAAGTATATATGAGTAAATGGGATTCAAGTTTGTTCAAATGAAGGACCATGCCCCTTCAAAGGGGAGATAATAAAAAAAAAATGGGGTGTTGTCATTTGAAAATCTCGAGAACCACTGGGCCAGAAGAGCTGAAATTGACAAAAGTTTCCTGACATGGTGTGGAATCAAGTATGTGAAAATCATGGCCCCGGGGGTAGGATGGGACCACAATAGGGGATCAAATTTATACATACAAATGCACAGGGAAAATCTCTTGAACCACTGGGCCTGAAAAGTCTAGATTAAACCAGTCCCGGTTCATGTTTTTGAAAGAAATATTTTTCACTTTTGATGTTCAAAATATAACTCCAATTGGACTGAATGCAAGGATAAGAGCAATATTTTAGCTTTAATTCTGTGTAAACAAAGACTCGAGTCTTTTTATGTAAACAAACGAACCAGTGAAACATTAATTTTGTAATTTAAAGCATCTTCATTTTGTGTAATTATAAATTTTAAATGAAACATTTACTTAAAGTATACTTGAGATGTGATAGATATAATAAACTTGGATTAATATCCATTTATTTTGAAAACTTTGTAAACAATAACATACCTCAATCTTTGTTTTCAAAACAAATAATAAACTCTCTATATTGAACTTCTGTCATGATGAATAACTTTTTTTGTGAAACCTAAGCATGTAAGACTAGATTTTGATAATTTTTAAAGTGAAAAACAAAATTTGGGGGGGAAATCGTGAATCAGTCCCTTTAATTTACATGAATCCTTTCTGAGATAGTTGCAGATTCAAGTTTGTTAAAATCATGGTCCCCGTGGGTAGGTTGGGGCCACAATAGGGGATCAAATGTAAAGGGAATTTTTTTTAAATATGGGTCCAGGTGAGCAATGTGGCCCATGGGCCCCTATTTAACCAAAGAATGGTTTTGATGCTAATCCTTTCTTATATTAGCTAGTACTTCATTAATGAGTATATTTTGCAGTGTGAGTGTACTTATTTGGTGTTGTAAGAATTTATGATCAATTCTCAGTGAGTGCACCTTGATATTCACAGTTGGGGTTCTAGCTTACGGTACAAATGAAGACTAGGGAGAAGTTATTCTTGGTGTCGATACACAGCTCGACAAATGTTAAGTCTCCATGAAAGCATTGATGGATACCCACAGTTGGTTTAATGTTTTACTACTTCAATGACGCATGACTATTGTAAGATAGCCCATCAAAAATATTGGCACTTAGAAAATTTGCATATTTTGGAGTGTAAACTGAATCCTTCCTTTAAAAAGGAAACTCCACGAGCAATACTTAATAATGCATTTATAATATGATATGCATTAGGTATAATGAATTAATCAGATTGGGTCCATTATATATATTTGAACTGCCGCAGTGGTTTAGAGGTTAGAGTGTTCGCCCCGCATGCGGAAGGCCGGGGTTCGAATCCTGGCCGCCACAAACCTAAGTCGTTAAAACAGGTAGTGACAGTTCCATCGCCAAACGCCCGGCATCAGGTGTGAATGTCGCGGGTCCTTGGAGATGACCTTAAAAACGAATGTCCTGTGGCACACTAAAGAACCCTCGCTGCTCAATGGCTGTATTTAGCGCAGAGCAAAGGCCTTCAAGCTCCCCGTCGAGGCCTCATTATGTCACCTACGTATAGACCTCTCCTATGTGACACAGTACAATATACAGATTTGTATATTGTGAGTCTGCGATTATCACACAGGCTAATAACAATAAAGAAGTAGTTTGTAGTTATAAAACTTGAAAATATTGACATTAGGAGCATTAATATAAAAGTATGGATTTTATTTTAAACATAAAATGATCAAAAGATCATTAAAAAGTAGAGAGACTGTTCACATTATAGTGTAATGTAATGAACTTGATGTTTACGTTCTTGTTTTGAAATGTTTACGTTTGACGTTTTTTCGTCATTCTACAGTACGTCACAGTATATCGCTATCCCATAATGCCTATAACTGGAAGAGTTTGGTTTGTGGGCAAACGAACTCTGGAGGAAGTTTGCAAAGGCCTTTTGAAGCCCTTCACCAATCTTGGTGACGTCTCCATATGAGTGAAAAATTCTCGAGAGAGAGAGACGTTAAACAAGATACAGTAAATCAATATATTTTTGGATACTCATCTATTAGATCAAAATAATTATAGGTTATGACTTTGTATGGGAAAATATAACGACCGAGTTTTTTGGCGTGTAGATGGACCGAGCTTGCGATTGTCATTTAGAAACTAACAATAATTTTATTTTTAGCAATAACTTTATCGGTTTAACTGAGTAAAAGATGAAATATTTGAAAATTAACGGCGTAAAAATTTTATTGTGACGGAATGTTTCCGGGCATTTATCGTGTGATATATGCCTGCAAACTTTTAAAGAAAAAAGAAGAGATGAAATTGAAAGTATATAATAATTACAAATACTCACAACATAGAGAAATCTTTATTACTAAATAAGCAATGTTTTTAGATAGTTCCATACTAAGCATTAAATTAAACATATGCTTAAAAACATTGACAATGTTATGATTTTTTTACGGCAGTAGCGTCACCGGAATCATTTTGATGTACCTACTTTTACCTAATGTTGAATTTTTTTCCTTTTTGTATCGATGGTTTTCATTAGCTGACGATTAAGGAAATGATCCAATCATAGTTCATGTGATAAATTACACAGAAGTCAGAATATCAACATGTCGAAGAGGATGACATCGTACGAGAAATAGGTCAATTTCTTCATCAGTTGTTTATTTACAAGTAATCGGGAATATGTTTCAAAGATCAAAAGGATGGCTTCCTGGACTTTTGTCAAAGCCAAAAAATCCCCATTCTTTGGAACATTTGAAGTGAGTGTTATGGTTTAATGAAATAGTTGACGAACGAAAACCGTTTGTGTGTAGAGGCTGCACATTAGATATTATAAAACAATGTCACGTTAATATGTGCGTGTGAAAAGGACTTGTATGTAAATATTACGGAAATGTTATCTATCATGTGAACCTTATGACTATTACTAAATCTCTTGAGTGAATGAGATACTGAATGGTTATCACGAAGTCCTTGAGAGACGTATCTTCCCAAGTCAAGGGTTTCTGATCCGCTCATAGTGACTTGGATCATCATTGTGGGACTGTGCATGGTTCTTTACAGACTGTCTGCCAGTGAAAAACCATTTGCTTCAATTGGTTACTATCACATGACCGTGGTGTATAAACGTTAATTCTAATCAATCGTTCCGGCAGATCCCAAAAGTTCCATATTCTTGATTATTTCACTAAGTTTAAGCTAATTTAATTGTACAATATACAGTAAAAGTGGTTATTTATGCTGATATATATGTACAGCACATGCATCTCTGTAACTTCCAATCTTCGACACATTTTACAGTTAAATAGGAAACTGATTTATTAATTAATATGCTTTCTAAAGATTTATATGTCAACTTAATATGAAGCATACAATAAACACAATTTTTTAATAACACTTTGCAGGGCTCGAAATTAACAATATGCCCGTCAGTCCGTGACTGGTTAAAAGTCTGGCTGACTGACTGACATTTGTTTTAGTCAGTCCGATGAGACTGACCAGTTAATTTTCTAAAGCATCATTTTGGAAAATATACTTATGAAATTTACACATTTGGCATGCTTTGATCTGTAGACCTATCAGACAAATCTGATTTGTAAATATAAATCCCACATTTAAGTGTTACAATATTGTTTAAGACATATTGAGCTAAATTTCATTTTAATAACATTAATGAAATGTGTTTAATTATTTCTGGAAAACTCTGTTGGACAGGTTGAAATTATACCCCATCAGTCCGGCTGGACTGGTGACATAAAAAGTTAGCTTCAAGCCCTGCTTTGGAAAAATGCAAGTTATTGTAAGACGGAGAAGGCATCATCAGATCAAATGATATTCTGACTGTCTGGTCCAACAGTTTATGTGTTTACAAAGACAACAAGAGTAAAACTGTTTTAAACATAAATTCAACACAGTTGATATAATTTACTACATTTCAAAAATTAATTTTCTCAAGAAAATGTCCCTCAGCAGAGCTTTAGAAAAAAAATTCACACAAACTCTTAATTTTTTCGACTGTGAAGAAGACTGGTAACATGGTTGAAATATTTCAAGAAAGTGTTTAGAGTTTTTTTTAAAAATCTTACTCCGAAAAAAGATATATACATATATATATATATATTTAAAAAATATGAAAAGAAAACACAGAAATCCTCCGTAAAGCTTTAGCACTTTCATTACATTTTCAGAAGCTTTACAAAAATGTATACTATTAGGTAAAATATTAAATAAAATATGACAACACCTAAAACGTAAGCGCTTTCATTTTTAAAAAATCTTCAGACGTTTTACATTATGAAAACAAATTATGTTGTAACATAAATTCAGTCTTCATAAACAGTTATTTTAAAGATATAAATACTTTTTGTTTCCAGATACCTACACAGCTTATTGTGCAAAAACCAAACTGTGACAGAGGGCAACAGGAGTCTGCTGGTGGAGACGCTGAGGTCTATCTCGGAAATCTTGATCTGGGGAGATCAGAATGACAGCAGTGTGTTTGAGTAGGTATCCTCTAAATTTTCATTTTATTTAAACAATAAAATGCTTTCTATGTTGTTTCATTAGGTGATGAAGGTTACTAAGCTAGCATTGCAAAAAAAATGCATAAGCGGGTTATGCAACTTTTTTCTGCAATGATTGCTACCTTTTAATATCACCCGATGAAACAACAAAGAAAGACATTTTATTGCCTATATTTATATTTTTATGTATTATTAAAAATATTAACTAGAATTTAGATCCAAAATATCATTTGTTACGTTAAACGGAACAGCCTATGCACCCTTTGACCTTGATGACACTCATATTTGGTAATGATTTTGCAGACAGGTAGTACTAGAAAACCAGATTGAATTAGTTTTCAACAAACATGTATTTATTGCATGATGAAAGCAATGTCAATTTCAAAAGAAATATAAGAGAAAAGATTCAATGAATGTAAATTATTAAGGAATCACTGTCTTAGGTTTTTGGGTATGCGAGATGATTAACTACAATGGAAAATGATAATTTGCTTAACTGTGAAGCTTAACCATTATGCAAATTATTACATTTTCCATTGTATTTAATCACCCCACATACCCAACAAAGTAGACAGTGATTCATTATGTTTATATCTAAAATGAAAATATAAAATTGACATCGAAAATACTGTCTAATAATACACATATGGCATTCCATGTTGATTTCCATAGCCCCCCCCAGCCCCCCCCCCCCCCCCCCCCCCCCCCCCGCCCACTGACCATTTATTCTGCATGAACTGAGAAATTTACATCCAGTTGTAAGTTGTGGGGATATCAACACTTTGAAACTTTAAATGGTTATAACTGAAAAAAAAGGTTGGAAATATAATTATAAGAGAAAAAATATTTTGTCTTATTATAAATGAATGTCTTACTTTTAAAATACAACTGCAAAAATAAATATCTTGTTCTTTGAATTCTTATTATTAAGCTAGTTAGCTCATTGGGTAAATATGAGGTTTGACAAACATAGGTTATGAGTTCGAATCAAGTGGGATTTTAATATTTTCCAAGTGACTTAACTAAAATGATATTTTTTCACTAAACACGCTAATTAAGGTAATTTTTTAAGCTTGTAATTTCAAAATATTACTGTACATATACTTCACTTTCCATCCATAACAATTTTCTCTGGTATGCTATACTACCATAATTTTCGTGGTTTATGCAAATTTTCATTATCTACCTAAAAATAAGCAATATTTCTAATGTAACAAAATCACCTGATATAGAGTGATTGTAAATGTAACAAAGCAAATTCTTATGAATTAGATTTTTCATATGACATGTTTCATACCGACTGTTAGGTCATTCTTGGCACACTGATTTTGACTTCGGATTACTCCGTTTACCTGATCAAGATACATGTA
This sequence comes from Ostrea edulis, assembly GCF_947568905.1. Taxonomy (NCBI): domain Eukaryota; kingdom Metazoa; phylum Mollusca; class Bivalvia; order Ostreida; family Ostreidae; genus Ostrea; species Ostrea edulis. The sequence goes on from NC_079167.1 coordinate 67,244,562, forward strand.
TAGGGCTTAAGGTGGGTGTGACAGGTCGGCAAGGAATGCATACTCCTTCTGGGCACCTGATCCCACTTCTCAGTCTGGTTTATCCAGGGGTCCATGTTTGTCCAACTCTACTTTGTATTCCGTATTGGAGTTTGATCACTGTTTATTATCTTTACCTTTCATGTAGATGAGGCTTACTGTTAAATTGTTGATCTTTGTATAATTGGAACACTCCAATAATTTACAAATACATGAACTTCTCTTGTAATAGATCCTCAGTACCCCTTGCTTGTCGTAAGAGGCGACTAAATAGGGCAGTCCTTTGAAAGAGACTGCAAAAACCGAGGTCCTGTGTCACAGCAGGTGTGGCATGATAAAGATCCCTTCCTGCTCAAAGGCCTTAAACGCCGAGCATAGGCCTATATTTTGCAGCCCTTCACAGGCAATGGTGACGTCTCCATATGAGTGAAATATTCTCGAGAGGGACGTAAAACAATATACAATCAATCAATCTTGTAATTAATTGTAATTATTGCATCTCATGCAAAGAATGAGCACATATGGATCAGCTGTAGAATCCTGACTTAGGCAGTTAGGCTGTCAAGTCCTGATTTGGGCTGCTAAGTCCTGACTTAGCTGTCAAGTACTGACTTGGACAGTTGAGTTTTGACTTGGACTCCTGAGTCCTGATTTAGCTGGCAAATCCTGACTTGGGTTGTTGAGTCCTGACTTGGGTTGTTGAGTCCTGACTTGGGAAGTTGAGTTCTGACTTGGGAAGTTGAGTTCTGACAACTGTTTAACACAAAGAATAAAAAGCTAACAGTATTGTATTGAACACTTCTTTGATTACATCATTTGTACATGGAGTGTCTTTGGTGATTTTCATCGGGCACTTCAGTGCTGTGAATTTACAATTACTCGAATAAAATTTCTCTGTTCTCTTTCAGCTTCTTCTTGGAGAAGAACATGTTGTCGTTTTTCTTGCGATATTTACAACAGAAGTCAGGTCGTTTTATATGTGTGCAACTTCTTCAAACACTCAACATTTTGTTTGAAAACATCAGCAACGAGACTTCACTTTGTGAGTACCCCCATGTTTACGTTTGTTGTGTAACTCGTATATTTATGTTTGTCATGTAATCGTATGTTTACGTTTTTATCGTGTAACTCGTATGTTTATATTTGTCATGTAACTCATATGTTTACGTTTATCGTGTAACTCGTATGTTTATATTTGTCATGTAACTCATATGTTTATGTTGCCGTGTAACTCGTATGTTTATGTTGCCGTGTAACTCGTATGTTTACGTTTGTCGTGTAACTCATATGTTTACATTTGTCTTGTAACTTGTTTGTTTACGTTTCTCGTGTGTTTACGTTTATCGTGTAACTAGTTTGTTTACGTTTGTCGTGTAACTTGTATGTTTACGTTTGTCATGTAATCATATGTTTACATTTGTTGTGTAACTCGTATGTTTATGTTTATCGTGTAACTCATATGTTTACGTTTCTCATGTAACTCATATGTTTATATTTGTCATGTAATCATATGTTTATGTTTATTGTGTAGCTCGTTTGTTTCTCATGTGTTTACGTTTATTGTGTAACTAGTTTGTTTACGTTTGTCGTGTAACTTGTATGTTTACGTTTGCCATGTAATCATATGTTTACGTTTGTAGTGTAACTCGTATGTTTATGTTTATCCAATCTGATTAAAACCAGATCCTGAGATCCGCTCACTTGGATCACTACACTAGGATCTGACGTAACCCTATATAGGGTCACGTCCGCATGACCTTTCGTTAAGCCAATCAAATTAACCCTGTCGATTTATACCAACGATAATTTTTCTTCCATGAACCTTTGCGTCATTATTTACGTTAGAGATGCAAAAAAAAAAAAAAAAAAATGGCTGCGCATATGACAGACGACTGCACACCTGTCAAAACATGCGATTTAAACAACCTCTGTATTCTCTGCGGGTTTCTTTCATTCAAACGCTAAAATATCCCGATGGAGTTCACAATTCAAGGAAAATGGCTGCGATTGTTTGGTTTGAAAGAAAACATATCGCAGCTAGATGCTACGTCACAATGCACCGTTTACGTCGACTAGCGTTATATTCCTCGCGTTATTTAAGTAAACCATCTTGAAAACTATTCAATTCGTACCCGTCCCTATTCATACATAAATTTGAATTCACAATTAATTTAATTTGGGTATATTTCATATCGTACGTTTTGTTGTTTGAATGAACGGAATAGATTAGGCATTATTGCGAAAGTTTAAAATTTGTTATGCAAGAATATACAACTTTACAGTGTGGAATAAACTTTGTGGGAGAGAGATTACAGCAATTTGTTTACGAATTGCCAGGAACCGCCTAAATAGCCATCATTGTCTGTATGGCGCAATCTGACTGGCTGATAGTTCTCATGAATATTCCAAGCGAAAGGTCATGCGGACGTGACCCTATATGGGGTTACGTCAGATCCTAGTGTAGCGATCCAAGTGAGCGGATCTCAGGATCTGGTTTTAATCAGATTGATGTTTATCGTGTAACTCATATGTTTACGTTTGTCATGTAATCGTATGTTTACGTTTTTATCGTGTAACTAGTTTGTTTACGTTTGTCGTGCAACTTGTATGTCTACATTTGTCGTGTAACTTGTATATTATGATCATCATCAATATGTTAGATACGGTTGTCTGTATAGACCTGTTATTTGATCCCCGAGTACATTGCATAACTTGCATTAGTAGATAAATGGTTATGCTATTCGATTTTTTTTTATGACGTCATTTTTTAAATTTCTGAATGAAATTCAAATGGTGATTTTAATGTATCTATTGGCGTTAGTTTGATGTAGTTCCAACGTTTATGTTAAAGTAATACACACTGATAAGAGTAGAAACTGACATTATAAACATCAACAATGAAAAATGTATTTAATTCTTGAATGAAATCACAGGATAATGCCCCAAATCTATGTTTCTGTAGAGTATATATTAAATGGATCGTAAAATTGCAACTTATTTTGTCATTAATGTTCATTTTCAGATTACCTGTTGTCGAACAATCACATCAACTCAATCATAGTCCACAAGTTTGATTTTTCTGATGAGGAGGTAAGTTTACGAAAATAGGAGTTGACACTTCCTTGTGTGGACTGGTGGTCTTACAAGTTAGACTGGCAATTCAGGTTTATACTGTTAAAGTTCCTGTATGGTCAGATGATGTTGCAGTGTCCTTCTAGAAGGCACTCTATCCTCAATGTCTCAGTCCACCCAGCCGTAAAGGGCACCATCTTTTTTAGGAGGTTAAGTCTCATCTGCATATCTCCATAGAAACTGCGAATGACAACTAACTTTCTAGAGACATGTAATCTAAATGTTTACATCTAAATGCGTGCATGTGTGCACATAGATGATAAAATATTGATATAATTTTACCATGCTTTATTTCAGGTGATGGCTTATTACATTTCCTTTCTGAAAACTCTGTCTTTCAAGCTGAACAGACACACAATCCACTTCTTTTATAATGAGGTAATATTTCATTTCAATGTAATAAAAAAAAAAGAAATTTCATGTTTGAAAATACAGGAGTGTCACTATGGACTGCGACACTTCACTTCATGAAGCAAATTATTTCGTTACATACAAATACATTCTACTCTGTTTATGTCAGAAAATAAATGCACTATATTTAATGAGATTCATACACACATTTTTCACAACTGTATTCATTAGAAAATGGCTGTCATTACATTTGGTAAAGATATGGAAGGTAAACACATTGGAAATGTAAATATTTCTAATTGATTGGTGTATGAAGAGGTGTTATGATATCCCTGTTGCTTTTATATATCATGAAAACACCTTGTATTTAAAAAACAATGTACTGCATAGGTATACATTTTAATGTATTCATAATTGAAGTAAATTCTTTTTATACAGATTTATAAATGTATATGTACTGTGGAGGTTCATTTATGTATTGATGTGGGATTCGGTGTAACGAGTAATCGGGACTAGGGTACAGATGTTAGTGACTCTAAAATGCTGTGTGTATTGTACTTTGTAGCATATACAAAGATCTAGCCAGTAAAAGAATTATATTTTTATGCTGATCATGAATTAGCACACTTGTGGGAGCGTCTAATCTGCCAAAATAAACATATCGCTAATATAAAGTAAACATACAGTGTTTTAGAACATATTTATTTCATTCAAGGACATGAAATATGGAAAGTTTTCCTGACAGGGATCTTTGTTTTACAAACATCCTTTACCTTCTCACGGGATTTTTAAAGATTTTTATGCCCTTATTTGGAGATTCGGTGGCACACAATTTTTTCTGTCTGTCCGCGAGAACGTTAACCTTGGCTATGACTTTTAGATACCTAGTGCTAGAGCTTCCATATTTTACACGTGTATTTCTTGTGACAAGGCCTTTCTTTTGATACCATTTTTTTTTACCTCTTGACCATGGGGTGTGATCTACTTTTTAAAAACTTTAACATTGTCCATTACTAACTTTGCTTCTGTACGGGGGGGGGGGGGGGGGGGGGGGGGGGGGTTGTTGCATCAGTGTTTCACATACACAACTTGTTTGATCATAAAACAAGTGCAGCTATTATTGGTCAACTTTTATTGTTCAGCATGTAAATGATTTTATCTTTCAGCACACAAATGACTTTGCACTGTACACCGAGGCAATCAAGTTTTTCAATCACTCAGAAGCCATGGTCAGAATTGCTGTCAGAACAATCACACTCAATGTCTACAGAGGTCAGTTCAACAGATATAAGGAATTTCTATACGTGGGTAACTGTATGTTAGTACAAATGTCAAGTTGAATTGTATCTTTTTTTCCTGCAGTCGATGACAAAGCCATGCTAAAGTACATCAGGAATCGAACCGCAGCCCCATACTTTTCCAACCTGGTCTGGTTTATTGGGAACCACATATTGGATCTGGACATCTGTGTCCGAAATGCCGAGTGAGTTCAGTAGCACTGTCCAACACAGACTATTTCTATTCACCTAATAAAATTATTGTATACAGGGGAAGTGTTTTGCTCAGGTACATTGTGGCACATTTCCTCTTGTTTTTATCTGATACAAGTTTAAAATGTGTATTTATTTCCATTCATTAGAGTTAAAACCAACAAATTATCAAATAAAATACAGAGGTCATCACACTTTTTAAGATGTGAGACATACATAAACAGAATAATATATCACCGTCAGAAAATTGCAATTTTCCTTAAACAGCTTTATTAAAATTCCATACAAACTGGTTATGATGATATAGTAGCATTCATAACAATTTCATGAAACTGTATCTTCACAAAAATATACAAAATGTCCATAAAAAGTAAAGGAAATCATCACGTAATAGACCTGATAAAGAAATCAATAGAAACAGAGTTATTGCCCTTGGATTCAATAATTTGCAACATATCATTGATAATTCATCTATAACTTAGACTTTTGAAATATTTTATATTTGACAAGATTTTTTTACAATAACTATAGGAAAAGACTCCAACAAAAGTTATGTTCCTATCATGCATAAATCTAAATAAATCATTGATTTTGCAAAATCTGATGACATCACAGGAGGGTGGAATTATTCTTAAATGTACAAAAAAGGAGGGAAGTTAAATTGTTTTTCTTTTATTCCTACTTTACAGTAATTACTTAAATTCACATCATAAAGACAATGGATAAAAATTTCATGACATAGAGTACTCTGTATATATATCTGTATCATTAATATTTTTCACAATGAAGAATCAGAAATATCTCATTTTTTTATACCCCCCGCAACAAGTTGTGGGTGGGGGGGGGGGGTATACTGGAATCGGGTTGTCCGTCTGTAGACGCAATGGTTTCCGGGCTCTAAAGCATTATCCTTTCCACCTACCGTCACCATATCATATATATGGACTACCCATGGGATGAAGATGTTCCCTATCGATTTTGGGGTCAAAAGGTCACGCACACTGGACATCGAAGTAGCAATATGGTTCGGTTTGTCATGCCATTTGTTTTTTACACTCAGAAAAGAGGTAGTTTATACCTATTACCAACACCCTTTGGGAGATTGGGTTAAGCGGGGGGTATTCTTAGTGAGCATTGCTCACAGTACCTCTTGTTTAAAACAATATTTGTACATGTTTACATATGGAAGTCATTAGATGACCTGGATGTTCATGTTTTATATTTTGATGTGGATTATTTTGTAAAAGGATGTCATAACATAATGGTGAGGTCTTGAGGGGAAGAAACACTACTAGGTCATGTGAAACATAATTTCGATAAAAGTTCCTAAGCTGGACCTTGCCGAAATACATGTAAAAACTGGAGATAAACAAATTTCTCAGGAATTCTTACTCTCACAATTTGACATCTATGAGTCAATTCGCATAAGATAAGAAATCTACAAATTTTATGAGTATATGAGGAATTCTTTGAAGTATTGTTGATGATGATCTTTCAGCCACCAGAGCCGTGGACGTCTGGCAGACTTGGTGGCAGAACATCTGGATCACCTGCACTACCTGAACGACATCCTGTGTCTGAACATAGATGCCCTGAATGACGTACTGACTGACCAGCTGCTGAACAGACTGTTGATTCCTCTGTATGTTTACTCACTGACCATGAGGAAACGGTCAGCAGACAGGATGGTAAGCCGGTGGGGAGGACATTTTGTTGTCTGTGAGACATTGGCTGCTTAGTTGTGGATATTAAGCTTGCATTTGTTGTTGGACAGCAAGTTATAATTTGAAAGATTAGAAATGACATTATTGGTATATTAAATGGGATATGTCTGCGATATTTCTTCTTCAATGAATTTATCTAATTTTCAAAGGAAAATATAGGTTTGAGTTTTCAGTAAACATAACAATAACATTTGATATTGTTTTTATTGCAGGCCGACAGAAAACATGTCAGCTCAGTTGTGTCCCTTTTCCTTCTGTCTCAGGTCAGATAATGTCTACTTATGCAAATATTTTTCTTTATGTAACATTACTTAAGGAGTAATGTTTGAAATACACAGCAATTCATCATTTGACACTTTATATTCACATTGTGGCATCATAATGAAGCAGCACAATTTAATTGTGGCATCATAATGAAGCAGCACAATTTAATTGTGACATCATGATAAAGCAGCACAATTTAATTGTGGCATCATAATGAAGCAGCACAATTCAATTGTGGCATCATAATGAAGCAGCACAATTTAATTGTGGCATCATAATGAAGCAGCACAATTTAATTATGGCATCATAATGAAGCAGCACAATTTGATTGTGACATCAAAATAGAAAATTCAATTTACCAACATTTTCTGAATCGTTACTTTTCAGCAACAGATGTATTTATAGTGATTAAATATCATAGCTGAATCTAATAAATGGACAGTTCGTACATGATGAAATCTAGAGTAACTCTCTGGTTTAAGCACATGACCAACTGCATTTAACATCCCTATGAAGTGATAAGAATCGTATCTTATTTCTCAATGCTACATTTTATTTTATTTATTAGACACTGAACTTTGTATTATGTATATGGATGTTCGACAAACAACTTTATTCAATTTACTCGTTAAAAGAAATAACAAAAAAGTTGTGTTGCAGGTTTTCTTGATAATCAGCTATGCTCCTTTGGTTCGACAACTGGCAGAAATTATTTTTCAAGGAGAAATCAGTTTGTCTCGACAGGAGGCTTCCCCAGAAATGGTATGTTGATTTCTATATGTTATGATTTTCAGATCAGGCGTCAGAATAAAGAGGCAGGTTGAATTGTCTAATCTATATTACTATTGGCCGTCAGTAGGCGGGTGATTATATGTTATGGTGTTAGAAAAGACGTCCGTGATTTATTACGGGCTGAACTATGAAATAATAAACTTTATAATATATATAAATCCAAAGCCATCATTATAATTTGATTATTTTATTGAAATGAATTACAGTTTTTACATATATCTAATCACTATTTTTTATAAATAACAATAATTTTCTTGACCTAAAAGAATGGAAACTGACAGGAAATTCGAAAAATACAAGCGGAAGGATACTTATAAAGTAATTACATTATCGTAAACATAAGCATTGGAATTTATTTGAACAAATAACAGCATCAGGTGAGCTAACTCATGTTCACAATTTGTATTGACAACATCTATTGCACTAAAATAAAGCAACAATAGATGTATTTTTAAAAAATTACATTTTATGCTTTGATACCAAATGTTTTAGCAATAGGTTTTTTCAATGTATTAATTAAATTTAGAAAAATAGATTATCAATTTCAGGCCAATTCAGATTGAACTATTGCTAAAAACTACAATATTCAATAGAATTCTTATACATTAATGATGATGATTCCATTTTAGCTTGTCTCATGCTCCCTCTCCAATCTTTTGTAGAGAGTGAGAGAATTTGTGCCCCCTGCAGAAACCCTTGAGAAGACCCTGGAAAGCAACAGAGGGTGCCGGGATACTGTTGAAGACAATGGTACGCTGATTCACGCTGGGAATTCAGTGTTTTATGCTAGAACTGAGTCTATATCATCAGGAAGGGGCACTGGTGATGTTGTGACACCAGAATCTGGTATTTTCACTTTTTGGAACACCACTATTTGTGTTCTGGTTTTTCCCTCTTAGACTAGCACCTTTCTTCATTCTTTTAGTTGTGATACTTTAGTTTTTGCTAAAATCAAATATAGATTTGTTGTTAGAACAACAATGCAGTGAATAATTTTTATGGAAGTTTGGTACTCTCAAGATGTAACTTAATTAGCAGATGAAGTAGTTAGTTAATATAAAAAAGGACATATTAAGATACCCAACAAATTTTGTTATAGAATTTTGTTAAACTATATGTAATATTTTGATATATTGCTAAAAACAAAGTGGTATTTACCACCAAATTTTCCTTTGACATGTCCTTTATTTTTGCATTATTTACAAAAATTTTTTGTTTTTGAAAACTTAATAATGGAAAAACATGACCCAGGAAATGAAATCTTTGAAAAACATATTTTTATTGGTGCATTTTATGAATCAACGACTGATTTACATTGTTGTTTGATATCACACGTAAACATAGCAAACACCTAGTTCTTTTGATGCGTCCAAATTTTTGGGTACCCTTTGACCTCATTTCAGAAGTCAATTTATAAAAGACTGCTTGAGGTACCTGTGTACAAGATCAACATTACTAAATTATTCTAACTAGATAGTTGATGAGACCACACAATTAAGAAGTAATTAAGATGTTACATTAATTAGTTTGAACAGGAGAGTGTTAAATCGATGTTCCCTTCCTGGTTTAGAGGAGAGGTATATAGTGTGGACTGTGAACCGTTTACAGTTTGTCGCCGTTAAATAAGGAAAGTTGCTACTTTCTACTTTTTGGCATATTTATGCTATATCACTTGGTTTAGGGCAATTTATGCTTAATAAAACAACAAGGAATATTTTCAAATGAAGTGCATTTTGAAAGATAAGGTTAATATATATATAAAGGGCATACTGTGGGATGATGGATGGTGGCTCTGTTTATCAGTGGATGTTTATAATTCAAAATGTACATTTTGATTAAGATGATTGGTATAAACGTCACTAAACCTAACAAAAAAAACATAACACCAAAAGAATAAGTAAATTCATTAAAATATTCTCCCTTGAATCCAAATGATTCCACAGCATGTCCCTGGTGTTGAAGAAAAATAAGCATTTTACAACTTTTTTCACAGCTCTCGCTTTTTTTTTTTTTTTTTTTTGCTGTCTTTTTCACCGTGGGTATTGACTTTCTGCCTACTTTATAGATTCAGTAATTATTCGATATTAATTGAATGTAGTGATTATGAGTTTTTCTCGTATACAAATAAAAGTTGGCTTATAGTGTTGATATGTGTTGAATGCTGTTACCAGTCGGTTCAATAACGAAGCTGGTTTTATGTATGTATGACAGAACTGCCCCAAAGCCCGAGTAGTGAGGTGCTCTCCGGTGGGGATGATATGTCAAGTCCCAACCAGAATTCTACAGATGAAGAGAAACTCCTCAGTTCTCTGGGCCGAAGTCATAGAATGGATTTACCAGAGGCAATGAGCAGTGAACCGAGTCCTGCAACATTTTCATTGGACAACAGGTAGCCATTTCATCTGTAAATGCTAAAAATCCATTGCATACCAACAGAGAAAATGATGTTTTGGAATAGACCAAGTAAACGCTTAGAAGACATTTAATAATTACACAACAGATATTTATATTGCTGTACGTGCTTGACCTTATATATTTGATTGAAAATGAAGTGGTAGAGGATTTGTTGGAAGCTGAATAGATTTCTGTAATGACGTGTTGTCTGTTACAGGCCCTATTTGGAGGCAATATTTAATGCCCTGGAGTGCAGTGAGAACGATTACGAAGCTTTGTTTGCACTGTGCCTACTTTATGCAATGGGACACAATGAAGGTTAGTTTCGATGTTCATTAAACGTACTTTTGATTGACACGCTCAAAACAATGCAAGTATTATCTAGTGTAGCACGTAAGATTTTTTTTATGCTTTGAAACTACGACAGTGCTTATGAACATGCAGTAACCATATTTCTGTAAAGAAATGGAAAATGAGAGAAAAAAATATATTTGGTATATCAGAGAACTATAAATCAAATGATAAGGGCTTTAGTTTCCTGCCAAAATTGACAGTCATACAATTGTTTCAAAATCAAGTGTTTTGTGCAAAAATCCCTATACAAACTGTGCAACTTGGTGTTAATTTTGAATTTGATGAAAATTACCTAGATTTGGAATAGTGGCATCATTTTGGAATCCTGACAGAAAATAGATATTTTCTTCCAGCAAACATTGAACACAAGCATAGGCAAACTTTATATCAATGCCATAGATTTACCTCTCTTGTACACTTCGAATAATCCAAAGCTGAACAAAATCTTCAATTCTAGTGGTACCAAAAAATGGCTGTTATCATACATGTATATACTGTATAGTCCTTTGTCATTTGTTTAAGGAATAAATGTCTATTTTGTTCGTATAACGGGGGAGTGAAGAAACAGGAATAATGGGAGTAATTTTGCTGATTATGCTGAAATTATACCGTGTTTCCATTGCTATCATATCCCCCAGAATACAACCAAACACAAATCATTCATTCGTGATCCATAGGCATGTATGTCAGGTGGAGTGGTTACTAGCACATCATCATGCTTTTATCAAGAAATAAAATACAATGACACATCAAAGAGTAATTACTGATGAAACACTGTAAATATTTATCTTTAATGCTTCACAGAAGGTATAATGTGTTGTCATACTCATAGCATTCTCTGTGTTGTGCTTAATCTTTTTAAGAATTGGACTATTCTGATTGAAATGATTGCCCTATCTCATTTACTGTAGATTTTCTTGTAACGTGTGAATGGAAATTCCTGTGTTTATACTAGTCAGCAGTTGGAATAGTCTAATTTGGGTTGTTGTGTGTATACTGTTTTACTGATGTTCAGAATTCTGTCGTGATATTTACTGATATATATTGGAAAGCCTTTATTCTTTCTCCTCTCTCTGTATTTCATTGTTGGTGCATGCATGCGTGAATCTTTACGGGAGTATGAAACACATGATCATTGTGTGGTGTGATGTTGGTGCATGCATGCGTGAATCTTTACGGGAGTATGAAACACATGATCATTGTGTGGTGTGATGGTGATTGGGATTTGATAACATTCTATATAACTTCAACATCAGATTTACATGTATTTTCATGTATCGTGTCCTGTGTATGTTATGTAGGTATTCATCAGGAGCTGATGGATTCAGTGTTGATGCCAACAGAGAGGAGCGAGGTGCGTAATTTACACATCTTATGTTAATTAATTTCTTGTCTATAGGAGGTGCGTAATCTACACATCTTATGTTAATTAATTTCTTGTCTATAGGAGGTGCGTAATCTACACATCTTATGTTAATTAATTTCTTGTGTATGGGAGTGAGGTGCATAATTTACACATCTTCTGTATAGGAGCAAGGTGCGTAATCTACGCATCTTATGTTAATAAATTTCTTGTGTATAGGAGGTGCGTAATCTACGCATCTTATGTTAGTAAATTTCTTGTGTATAGGAGGTGCGTAATCTGCTCATCTGATTTGATTCATGTCGTAAAGATAGAAGTGAGATGGGTAATTAACGTGTCTAAGTTAATTCATATCTTAATAGAGGAGTGAAGTGGGTAATTTACATGTCAAAGTTAATTCAAATCTTGTCATGGAATTTATAATACCACAATCAAAACATTAAAGTGGCCCAGAATTATTACATTGGGTGTGTGTCATGGAGAATGTGTCTTAATGCCAATAACCCATTGCAATGTGCTTCATTTGTATTGGAGACTGTATTGACAATAATAATTTAAACTTTAGACAAAGGAACACTATAATGTAGCCCTGGTAGAGCGCCTCATCCGAATCATCACACTCGCCTGTCAGCATGGTAAGTTAGTAGAAATCTGACTGTCTTCTGGGACAGTGCTGGAAGTAGAGAATTTCTTCTTTGTTCGTAAAGAAACTTATATAATGATTCTATGATGATTTTTTTAAATAGGTATTTCCTCCTCTGTATCAATGATTGTTGCTTATACATTATTGTCTCTCAGTCTAATCTAAGTAACCATGGTATTAAAATGTATCTGCCCTGTGAGTAAGAAATAGGAGATTATAACAAAATATTCCTCCAATCAATTTAAATTAGATCCTTTGATCCGCTCATCTACTAAAAGATAGTTAATTTTAATTAGATTGATATTCCTCAGATCAAATACCAATGCAGTTACATAGATACATGCTGTATTTGTGTGCTTATTTTAGGGACATTTATATTTTAGCTATAGCATTTATTTTATTATTTATAGATGTGTTGAAATATGAAATTCTCTTTTATCTATTATCATACATGACAGAATCGCATCAGTTTTGATTGCACTCACTACTGTTTAAATATGCGAAAGTAATTACGTATGTCGTATTCAGTGGAAGTTGGTAGGATGCTATATTTCTTTGTTTTAGGCAGCAAAGTTCGTCTAGCAACTTTGGAGTTGACCCTCCGACTTTTGAAGTTGTTGGTATACAAACAGGACCAATCTTACCTACAGGACAGACACCTGGCCTGTATTGAGAATGCCAGGGAATGCAGCACGCAGCTCCTCAGAAACTTTTACAAGGTAAATGAAACCCCCCTAACCCCCCCCCCCCCCCCCCCCCCAACTCCTCAACCAAAGCCAGGAAATGAATTCAAGAAATGTCATCTACAGAATTCGTTAAAATAACAGAAAATATATTTCTCTTTTCATTTTCTGTACTTATGACATTGATCCATGTCAGACTGTCCTAATTAGAATAATCTCGCTAGATTGCACTTCAAAAATAACTAGACACTACATTAACAATTATCCTAAAACTGTACAATAGGCATACAGGGAATGAAAGATCTTGGGTACATGAATGAAATAAAAGCAATTTTTTCACAGAAAGATATTATTGGTACAAAATGTGCATGATACACACGATTTTTGTAATCACGGTATCATTTTGGAGGTTTTATCATATAATCCACTTCATCAAGACAGGCCATATTATGGTATGGCATCATCCGTCTGTCTGGACCTTGTGGGCAGGATACAGCTCCAGGATTTTACAGCTTGGTACATTTGATCACCATGATGAAAGGAAGATGCCTAATGTTTTCAAAGATCTAAGGTCAAGGTGGTAGTATCACTTAGTAGGAAAACCTAGTAGGAAACCCTTGTGGGCAGGATACAAACCAAACCATAAGCTCCAGGATATTACAACAGTATATTTGATCACCATTATGAGAGGAAGATGGTTAATGTTTTTCAAGGTCAGAAGTCAAAGGTTAAGGTCATAGTATTACTTAGTAGGAAAACCTTGTAGGCAGGATACAAACCATACCGTAAGTTCCAGAATATTTCAAGTTGATGCATATTTGATTACATGATGAGAGGAAGATGCCTATTGTTTTTCAATGTCATAGGTCTGTAAATAAGTATCACAGAAAGAAAACCTTGTAGGCGGGATACAAATCGAACTGTAAGCTCCAAGATATTGCAAGTTGGTACATTTGATCACCATAGTGAGAGGAAGATGCCTATTGTTTTCAAGGTCAAGGTCACAGTATCACTTAGTAGGAAAACCTTGTTGGCAGTATAGACACTGAACTGTTGGGGCTAGGACCGTCAAACTTGGTACACATACACTTTATGCCAAGTAAAAATATTACTTAAAGAGTACATGATTTGTCTTGTTTTTATGATGCAAAGAAAGTATGTCATACCCTGATGATTGCTGATACTACTTGAAGCGAAGTTCTACAAATCATGGTGTAAGAAAAACACCCTATATTGGCTTTTCACGGGCGTAAATATGTACCGTTGATGGTATTCTTGTTTGATTACTGATGAATTTATTTCACCTTGAATTGTATAGAAAAATATTGCACGTTTTATGAAAAAAAGTGTTTTTAAACTTTTGAAATGAAAAATTTCCTTGTAAATAAACTTTCTTTTCATATATATATTTTTAAATTGTACTTTCAAGCAAATCTTGTGGTAAAAAGGTACCCTGTACATAAACTTTCTTTTCATAGATGTATGAAATAAAATTCATCTTTTACCTCATATATTTTTATTCCCCCGAGATCGAAGATAGGGGGCATATTGTTTTTGTCCTCTTTGTAATTCTGTCACTGTCCTTCTTTCTGAAACTTTAACCTTGCTAATAACTTTTGAACTGTAAGTGCTAGAGCTTTGATATTCAACATGAGTATTCCTTTAAAAAATTGTACCAGCAATGTGCAAGTGGAAGCACTTATCCAGATGTTGACAACTCGTAAACTACTCCTACAAGTAAGAGCCTCGGTTAACGTCCCTACGCTCCTTATATACCTTGGATGTAGCTATAAAGATAGATAAAATAAAATGAAATGAGATGAAATTAAAATGTAATGAAAATAAAAGATACATATACATGATATCATAGAATAAAGGTGTTGTAATGAAAATAAAAAATGCATATACAGTGAAACTTCTCTAAACCGGCCAGCTCTCGGACCTATAAAAACGGCCGGTTTATAGGGATGGCCGGTTTACCGAGAATTTAGCATTTAGAGACATTTTATCTCAATATTGTCAAAGTAGGTACTGTTCACTTTGTTCTGGTGATCTATGATAAATTATCGGTAGAGATCAAATTAGTCCGTTTGTACCTGCAGGTAATTATAAATTCTTGCTGAAATCATTTAATTTTAAACTGAATATCTATAACAGGATACTTAAAGAAAACACAGAAGCCTATTATTGGAATTCCTCTTGCCTAAACACTCTGTTTACATTCATCGCTTACTTTTATCATTCACAAATTTGTTTTGACGTTTTTAAAAAGTACAGTAGTAAATATGAAATTGTAATTTGAATATTTCTTAGGAATTTTAAGTATATGGAAACAAAGAAAATTAATTTATTATTTAATAATTATCATTAACAGTCATGGGTTTGTTCTTTATCAACTACTGCTTATATCTATGTGATAGTTTAGTGCAACAATATGGTGTTTGATACTCATTCATTCAATATGTTCCTAACTGTTTTTTACACTTTGTGGGGAATTTGGAAGGAAGGGTCACTTGGATTAGCCAAGTGTCACTTAATACCCATGATAGCACAGGTAAACAATAGGAATTAGGGAGGCTACTTGTGTTTTTCACACCTCCAGTAGATAATTTCCCACCTGGCCTGATGGTCAGTCAAGTTGCACACCTGGTGGATTTTGATCACCCTCTGGCCAAAATTTTCTAGTCTTCAAAAAGTGGCTGGTATAATAAGGGTAAATTACACATGTTTGTTAACAAATGTACTTTAAAAAGTGGCTGATGTCCGGTTTTCATGGGTGACCGGTTTTTGTAAGACTTTCTTTTGTAAGGAAATGTTAAGATTTCTGCCGGGACTTTGAAAATTGGCTGATTTTCAGGGAGAACCAGTTTTTTGAGGGGCCGGTTTGGAGAAGTTTCACTGTACATGATATCATAGAATAAAGGTGTTGTATTGAGAAAATGAAAATAAAAAATACATATACATGATATCATAGAATAAAGGTGTTGTAATGAAAATAAGAAATACATATACATGATAACATAGAATAAAGGTGTTGGCCTCTGAAACTCAAGCTGGCTGGAATTACTCTTGAAGCAGCATTGAAGATGCTAAATTTGAAGACAGGCTAATTATTCTTTTTTGATGATTTGTCAAAAAGGTCAATGTCTCATTTCCCTCATATAAAGTAATTATATTTTGGCACCTATCAGGTTTCCACAAGTAGGTGTATAATGTGATGCAGATCTTTTTTTTTTAACACTGTTACAAATGTTACAAACATACGACAGAATAAAATCTTTTGAATGAAAAGTAACTACAATATGAATTGTTAAATTAGAAATTGTATAGTTATACCCCCCACAACAAGTTGTGGTGGGGGGGGGGGGGGGGGGGGGTATACTGGAATCGGGTTGTCCATCTGTCTGTCTGTCCGTCTGTAGACACAATGGTTTCCGGGCTCTAAAGCATTATCCTTTCCACCTACCGTCACCATATCATACATATGGACTACCCATGGGATGAAGATGTTCCCTATCGATTTTGGGGTCAAAAGGTCACGCGCACTGGACATCGAAGTAGCAATATGGTTTCCGGGCTCTAAAGCGTTATCCTTTCCACCTACAGTCACCATATCATACATATGGACTACCCATGGGATGAAGATGTTCCCTATCGATTTTGAGGTCAAAGGTCAAGCACACTGAACATCGAAGTAGCAATATGGTTTCCGGGCTCTAAAGTGCTATCCTTTCCACCTACCGTCACCATATCATATATATGGACTACCCATGGGATGAAGATGTTCCCTATCGATTTTAAGGTCAAAGGTCAAGTGCACTGGACATCGAAGTAGCAATATGGTTTCCGGGCTCTAAAGCGTTATCCTTTCCACCTACAGTCGCCATATCATACATATGGACTACCCATGGGATGAAGATGTTCCCTATCGATTTTTGGGTCAAAAGGTCAAAGGTCACGCGCACTGGACATCGAAGTAGCAATATGGTTCGGTTTATCATGCCATTTGTTTTTTTACACTCAGAAAAGAGGTAGTTTATACCTATTACCAACACCCTTTGGGAGATTGGGGTAAGCGGGGGGTATTCTTAGTGAGCATTGCTCACAGTACCTCTTGTTTTAATTAGATAATTCTCTCTTTGTCAAGTTTTTTGTTTTTGTTTTGGAAAACAGTTTAATTCAAGATGGTGTAAATATTGTCAACAACAGTACAAAAAGATTTTTCCCACTTGCGACAAGAATGCTTGAAGGATAATCTGCAAATAAGGAGAAAAAATTCAGAAAATATTATGAATTCCTTTACAAATCTGTGTACCACTTAAAGGGGAATTTAATAACTCTCGATGCACAAATCTGTGATATTGGGAGGGGAACTGATATCTTGTTAGGAAGGATAACTTGTTTCCTTCAGATGAGTGAGATATATGAAGAAGAGTTGTCCTTCTTAGAATACATAGAGATGCAAAGTTTAATTTTTCCTTTTTTATTTTCAGAGCGAAGAAATTTTTCTGGATATGTTTGAGGATGAATATACCCAGATGATTGTAAGTAAATTGATACCATGTATTTTGTCATTATTATTCTTTTAAATTAATTAGTTCTTTGTGAAATGAATGACAAAAAAAATCTATAGTTCACATAATTTGTGTCAGTAAATGATCGGGTTAGTCTGAAATTCTTTTCTTAATTTTTCATTGCACCTGCATGTATGCAGACCACATTGCTGATTGCAGTAAAAACAATTCATTAAAAATACCACTCTGATGGATTAGTTACAGAGAGTGGACAAGAAAACCAACAGTTTGATTGGCAGATAGCTCAAACTCATTAAACTTGATTGAATACAAATGTGGAAGTATGGTTATATATATAGGGAAGCTTCTTATAGTGTTTTGGTTCACTGCCTCCAATGTTCAGGACAGCGTGTCAAAAACTAGTCCGAAAATGGTCTCGGAATGAGACTTCAGCACCTTGCATTCAACATCTGGATAAAATTTATCATCTTACTTCCAACCAAGACCAAAGTTTAATTTGTGAAATAACAAGATATTATAAAACAAGATCCTTATTGTGTTTTTTTTAAAAGGTTGCAACTCACTATAAAATAAACACAATGGTTTTCAGAGAAACCTCAACTTACAACAGTGGAAAATATTCCATCGGAACTGCAACTGCAGTTTGGCTAGTGACCTTTTGGGTTGTATTCATTCAATATTTATTTCTTCTTCATGGAGATTCATGGCAAATTATTAAATGTTTTTTACCTTCAAAATCAATTTGAGAAAATATACAAAGATGTAAAGGTAATAAAATGGAAATAGAGAAAACACACACAAGTTTACGTGCTCAAGGATGAAGAATTTGAAGAAAAAAAAGGTAATGATTGAAACACTGGATGAGTTTGATGTTGTGGAAAAGGGCAAGCATTGAATGGCATGTAGGGGATATACACCATGCGCACTTTGGTCATGGAAATTAATATTTGTGGCCGCCCTCTTTTCTTAGAACACTTCTTTAACCACAATATGACCTAACAAATTTATGTTGCAATAAGAAGTTCCTTCTATCTGTGAATGAATAAGATCTTTCTGGGGACTTTAAAAAAACATTAAGAAAAAACAAATAAACATCTCATCATGATTGATGTTGCATAAAAAAAGTTAGACTTTTGTGTTAAATTAGCTTGATTAGGTATTGTTTAATGTTGATTAAATATTTTGAGATGGCATTTTCTCACAAGCCTGTCTTTTCAAAAAAGATTTTTTAAAATGATATTAATGCTGTGTTCCATTGTTTTTTTTTGCATAAGAAGTAGGAAAGGCGTCATCCTTTAGATTTGGCAGTTCATTTCTTTGTTCTCACACAGTGTTATCAGTTCTTTGGCGTGGAGATAAGGGCATGTTTTTTCATTATGGTATCATTTTAAAAACGTCAAGTGACATGCATATTCACATGTTACCATGCAAATAAAGTCTTTTTTGCTATTCAAGTCGTGTGCAACCAAAAATTCCTACTATGAGAAATCAAGGATTTAAATTCTTGTAAATGTGGGGTTGTCTCCAGAACACTGTTGCTCTGAAGTTAATTAAGTTTACCTGTCAATTAACATCTTGTACATGCATACAAATGTTAGAGTCAATGACTAGTTAATTAAATTCTCAATTATTAACCTTTATACAACTGGATCCAGTCTTATGGTTTCAGTCACATTGTTATACCCCCCGCAACATGTTGTGGGGGGGGGTTATACTGGAATCGGGTTGTCCGTCCGTCCATCCGTCTGTAGACGCATTGGTTTCCGGGCTCTAAAGCATTATCCTTTCCACCTACCGTCACCATATCATATATATGGACTACCCATGGGATGAAGATGTTCCCTATCGATTTTGGGGTCAAAAGGTCAAAGGTCACGCGCACTGGACATCAAAGTAGCAATATGGTTTCCATTTAAATTCTTTAACGGCTTTATTCATCGAATGGAGATGCTGTGTTCCTAGATACCTTTTGGATCATAATACTGAAGTTTTACCTATTACCAACACCCTGTGGGAGATTGGGGTAAGCGGGGGGTATTTTTAGTGAGCATTGCTCACAGTACCTCTTGTTATTGTTTGATTTGATTTCAACAGTATTTTATTCATGTATATAGAAAATACATACATAAATAGGATTAGGCAGCAGGCACAATGCCTATATTAGCCCTTTCCATAGGTCAAAGGTCAGTTATGACAAAATAAAATTAATATAGTACATGGAAATATAACAAAAGATTGAAGAAGAAGACAAATAAATGAAAAAATAAACAATTATAAAAAGGGAGGATATGACTATGTGCCGGTTAAGTTAAGATATAACAATTAATACATACAATATTTTGGATTCAGAAGTACATGTATGTTTAGCGTTACAGTGAAGTATTGAGTGAGTACATATTTACATACATTTTGCACAAGAATATTAAATACTGAATCTTCGACTTTTTTCAATGAAGGAATGAACTGTATCAAATATTTTTGAATGAGTACTAAAAGATTCGCCATTGACACCATTTAACAATATTTCAACTGTAACAGGGATATTGATAATTGAACTGAAGTTATTCAAGAGCATTTCTCTTTGTGCATTGTAAAATGGACATTCCATGAACAAATGGTAACTATCCTCACATGGATTACCACAATGATTACAAGATGGATTACTAATAAGACAATTATTAAAGAGAGCTAGCCTGATTGCGAAGTTGGCAATGTATGATATTTACTCTACGTTTACCATAATTATATAATTTAATACAGTGGAGCCTCGTTAATCCGGACACTTTGGTTCCCAGCAAAATTGTTCGGATAAATGAAGTGTCCGGATAATTGAATCGCATATTTTCTATCTTTACATAAGTAACCAATATGTGCCTACTTCATTGATGCATAGTGAATTAAACACATTCTATCATTGGATTTGACCATTTACATTAGTAAATAAATTATGATAATGTTAACATTTACACGTATTTCAAAGCACTAGAATTTAATGTACTTGTTCAGTGTATTTGCCTGTGCTTACATTGTACATACATATGATCCCTACAAATAAATATACAAAACTGTACCGTATGTACTAAAACAAATAATGAAGCACTTTATGTAACTATAAGTAAATAAATCATTAGTAACTAACATAATCATTTACACTTCAAACATTTCATCACACTTTTACTTCTTAAAGAGGCCGGTAATTTCCATCTGTCACGATTCACGGGTTCGGCGGTCTGTTAAAACAATCTTCATCATCCAAAGTTGATATAAGAATTTCGTGATTATCATGTCAGTTGACAACATTCTTTAACCAAAATTCAATCTGCCAGAGTTTATATTTCTTATTCTATAATTATCCAAGATAATATCGGGAGAACAAAATCATTTAAGCTCGTAATATCAAGACCTACTACTGCTTTGATCTAGTCACGCGCACCTCTTATTTTCATGATGCGATAATAACGGAACAAAACTCGGGTGAAACTAACATTACAGGTACATACAGAATTTAATTGTCATTTTCCTTAAAATGGTAATTTTCTCACTTCTACCCAGAGTTTAAAAATTCGAAAGCAATAAAGCTCTACAACATCGTAACAAGAATCAATGGTACACAGGTACATTCTATATACGTGACATTCTAAACTTTAAAACCTTATACCACATATACATGTGCATGAACATACATGTATATTTCACGCCAATCAGCAGTATAAAATCCAGAATCTAGAAGTATAATCTACACTCTTTAGATTTGAATAAGCCGATATCAATTTACGAATCAGTAAAACTGATATGTGTATCAGTTTAAAAAATTATCATTACGGCATGATGTTTAATTTATTAATACTATTAGGGTATTGATCAAGACTATAAAATAAAATGCTACAGATTTATTTACAAAATTCAACACTACACGCAATAAAGATCTTATGTGCGAAAATTGGCAATACCTTGTTTCGATCGGCACGTGCTATCTAACGGACTTATCATCACACACCACCTAATTGGAGGGAGGTATTGACAGGGTACAGGTAATCGCTTCAATTAGACTGTTTGGCTTGTTTCTTTATAATTTACGCCTAGCAAAAATTGTCCAACACAGACCTTCCCTAAACAAAATTACCATCTGGATTAACGGTACAATTTTCAATGCATTATAACGTGTTGTAGTAAAAAGTGACCATCTGGATCCGGAACGTGAATTTCCGGATTAATGATGCAAAATAATGTATAAAAATTCCGTTCCCTAGAAAAATTGTCCGGATTAATGGGGTCCGGATTACCGAGGCTCCACTGTATATGTATTTCTTGTGGGTTTTTTAAGTTTGTTTTTGAAAGATGTAATGGAAGGTGATTTTGTTATGTCTTCAGGAAGGTTATTCCATAGTTTTATTGTTGCTGGTACAAAACTATTCATATTATGATGATGTTCTAATCTGAGGAGCAGTATAAGTCCTAGAGGCCCTATAAGGTTGTAATTCACATAATTCTAACATCTCTACAAGATAGTCTGGAGTATATCCATTTATAATCTTATAGAGAAGACTAAGGCTATGATTTCTTCTTCTGATTTCTAAAGGTTCCCATCCCAGTTCAGTATAGAGTTTACTTCTTGAAGAATTATATCTCATTCCTGTATTTATACATGCTGCTTCAATTTGTACATCTTCTAGTAATTTTGAATCTTGTACGCTACAACCATCCCATACAACATCAGCATATTCTAGTACTGGTCTGATAAAAGAAAAATATATTTAATAAGGGAGTCTCTACTAAGTGTGTATTTGAGCATTCTAAGAATATTTAGACGATTGCATGCTTTTTGGTAAATTCCTTGAATATGTGATGACCAACTTCCATTAGACTGGAATTGAAGGCCTAGATGAGTATCTTGTCACATTTCATAATTGGTTCACCTTGAGTGCCAAAATGGATTGTAGGGTAGGACATTGATTTTCGAGTAAAATCAACATTTACAGTTTTATTTGGGTTAAAATCCACTGCCCACTGCATAGACCAGCTTCTAATACTTTCTAGATCAGATGTTAATGACTGTGTTGAACTAATTACATCATCATCCACTATAACAAACAGATGTGTCATCTGTAAAAAGCCTTATATGATTTACTAAGTTAGTATTGATACTTGACATCGTTATTGTAAATCAAATTAAAGTAGCAACCACCACCCATTTTTTAAAAATTACCCAAATCAATAAAAATCAGGTGTAATTACCAATTTTGAGTATGCTGATTTCAAATCTGGATTCCTTTTACTCCAATTTCTTATAGAAAATGAGATATAGTGTCTCAAACACCCCTACCGTCAGGTTGCCAAAAACGGAAAATGTTTCATTTCGCATCAAAAAGTGACCCAACATTATTTCTTGAAACACCATTACCCAAAACAATAAAAAGCAGGTGTAATTACCAATTTTGAGTATGCTGAATCCAATTCTGGATTCCTTTTACTCCACTTCCTTACAGAAAATGAGGTATAGGGCCTTAAACACCCCTACCGTCAGGTTGTCAAAAATTGAAAATGTTCCATTTCACATTAAAAAGTGACCTGAAAGTTATTTCTTGAAATAAGGCATACAACAGAAAAGGAAAACAATTAATACTAAATTGTTCCATGAACATTCTTAGTTGTTTTGGAAAGAATATATCTCACCTCTGGACTTCCCAAATACAGGAAAGGAAGAGGAATACGGAGCGGATCAACGGTCTTAAATTTAATCAGATTGGGCTATAGCCTAATGAACTGATGAACAGGAGCAAAAGTACAATTAATAGGAAAACTGATTTATTAAACAACAGCAAGTCTTTTCCGAGAACTTCTGGTAGAGCTGTCGGGGGGGGGGGGGGGGGGGGGGGGGGGGGGGCTGAGTTGCATCATTATCAGAATTTACCGAAACAGTGGACTCTCTGGCCAGTCTGGGGGCTGAGTTAGTTGCATCAGAACTGACAGAAGCAGAACTATCTGGCCAGTCGGGGGGCTGAGTGGTATCAGAATGTATTATTTATTTATTTTTATTTTTTCAAAATTCAGAAATTTAGAAACTGCATGATCAGATTTTTTTGTAACACTAATAATTAATGTCCCTTTATTGCGATGACTCTACAAGTACAAACCATGATATTAAAAAAAAATGAAATGAAATGATAGATAAATAAATAAATAAAATATTTGTAAGTTACTTTATTTATCTGTAAGTAAGTCACTTATTAAGTGTAACTTGTGGCAGTGCAACTTACAAGTGAAAATTGCATCATCTGTAGCTTATGACCCCTTTTGCCTTGCCTTGTAATTAATATTGTTGAAAATTTGGCAAATAGCATTTTTAACCCCCCAGTCCATACCCCACTTTTCTTTAAACGTTAAAAATCCAGCTAATTCAGTGAGGAAGAAATGTCACTACCATATTTCGAATTTCCTTTAGACTATATCAAATTAAATACCGCACTGCTATCAGTCACAGATTGACACTGGTAGGGGAATGGGGACCTGGTCTGCGAGTATGATGGAAAAGATTCTGATGAAAATAAAGATTCACTCATCATTCAGAAATGTATAAACATTGTATTATTGTATATCACCGGTACGTTGTGAGTACGTTAGTAATGGGAGTTATCTTTCCTTGGATATCTAAATCAATCAAATACTATATGAACACGGGCAATTATCGTCCATGTTTGACCTCAGTATAATTTATTCATGCATAAAATGTATTAATATGTCACTCTTTGTTGCGTATTTCACCGTTAAGTAAATGTTTACATATACTCGCTCTGCTTAATCGCTTCAATCTCAAAGGGATTTTCTGGAATATGCCTAATCACGTGAGATACGCTAAATATAGCTATTTTAGATCCGAACGATCAACTTCGCATCATTCGTAGGCTCTAGGTTTATCCATACTAGCCCGTAAAAAATAGGGTGGAACCTCGTCCCACTTTACCTGTAGAAATAAAAATGGAACATGACGCGCCACCTAGCGAGCGTGGTTGTTGCTAATTAAAGGGAACCATGTACCAAAGTCTTCACGTTTCTAAAAAAAAAATTCAGAATTTCATTTTAACAGCATATGGTCTAATTGTGTATTTATAATTTTACTATATCAAATCAAATACTAGTATTAGAAAATGTATTGCACAGCATGCAATTTTTGGATGGGAGTTTTGTTGAAGGATTTTTCATCAAAATCTGCACAGGCATATATATATTTTTTTTTTTGCTTGTCTGCTCTTTCTCCATTGTAAATCAAAACTAAACTTTTTGAGAGTTTTTTTTATCTTTTTTATCACACATTCTAGACATTCAATGTTATTTTGTGACTTTGAAAATATTTATATTTGGAATAAGGGTGTTGTTGTACTACGTAAGCATTAATAAAAACTACATGTTTTAGTTATTTTTGAATTTCAGAACATGACCAATTTTTTTTGTTTTGGAATATAACGATGTAAAATACATTCAGTTGAAAAAATGTTATTGTTCTGACAATTTACATTAATTAGTTTGTTCATATTTTAAGTGCATATAGGTCACTGATGATTTTTATAGATACACTGGTATTACAAAAAAAATTATTATTCATTTTTAAATCCCATTATTTAATTTTTTCAAAAAAAATTAAGTATCTTTGTAATTTAGTCACACTTTTTAATGCAATGACAATTTCAAAAGTTCTAGGTTGAATTTAAGTGCAAAAATTGTATATTTCATGAAATGTGACTCAAAATGTACTTGAGAATTTGCAATTCCTTACACCTGTAGATGTAGATAGGAAAAATATACCTTACAAAAATAAAGTTAATTGCTTTTTTCTATTGTGCATGTTATGCATTCTCAAGAAAGATTAAGTCCCCCCAGTAATTTTATCATGCTCTTAAAGCAGATCAGTAATCTAGACATTGTTGCCTCAGATTGAAATCAATCACACAAATGTGGTATGTATCAGCAGGAAATCAGCAGTAGATATATTTCAAATAAACAAACCTGTTTTATTTCAGAAATGAATTTCCGTTTTGAAAATACATGAGGGTATTTAGAACTGTAATGCTGTGAGGCATACTTCATGAAAAGTATGCTGTCGTGAAGCATTGCAGTTCATGCTCTCATGTATTTTTAAAAATGAAAACTATTTCTTATATTTACATTCTACTTTCATATCTGTTGGTATTTTCAGTCATTAAAATAGATTTAATTTATCATGTACTTCTGTATTCATACACACATTGTTATACCCCCCGAACGAAGATCTGGAGGGTATATAGGAATCACTCTGTCTGTCTGTGCAGATTCGTGTATGGGCCATAACTTCTTTGTTCTTTGACTTAGGCATACCATATTTGGCACACAGGTAGATCACCATGAGACGATGTGTCGAGTACCTTCATGACCTCCATATGACCTTGACCTCAAGGTCAAAATTAAAGGTTTTTACAATGGATTCGTGTCGGGGCCATGACTTCTTTGTTCTTTGACATAGGCATATCATATTTGACACATGAGTGTATCACCATGAGACGCTGTGTCTAGTATATTCATGACCTCTATATGACCTTGAACTTTGACATCAAGGTCAAAATTGATTATAGGGTTTTGACATAGTTATACCATAAGACATGGGTGTATTACCATGAGACTATGTGTCATGTACATTCATGACCTCTTTATGACCTTGACCTTTGATCTCAAGGTCAAAATTATAGGTTTATGCCATGGATTTGTGTTCGGACTATATCTTCCATTTTCTTCTACAAAGGCATACCATATTTTGACACTCAGGAAAGAGGTAATTTATACCTATTAACAACACCCTTTGGGAGATTGGGGTAAGCGGGGGGTATTCTTAGTGAACATTGCTCACAGTACATCTTGTTTACAACTTCAGCACATTCATGATAAAATACCTTATCGTTACAATTTGCGCAGATATCAAAGGCAGAAACACTGGGAATGTAAGTATACTGAATTGAACCTTCAGGTCTACAAAGACTGCTAGTGAGACTTGAAAGGAAGACTTGTAGCAGACCCTTGTGTGACTGGTTTTGTAAAATTGCATTCTTTAGGATATGTATCACTAACATCTTTATTTCAGAATCGTCCTCTAAATGTTGAATATTTGACTATGGATGCCTCTATCCTGCTACCCCCTACTGGGACACCCCTAACAGGAATTGACTTCAACAAGAGATTACCCTGTGGAGAAGTGGAGCGATCCAGAAGGGTAAATAGATATTATTTCCTGTATGTACTGAAGCATTATATTTATATAATGAGCCTACAGCATAAATCCAAGGATTTATAATTTTGTGGACTAAAGCATGTCTACTGTCCTGAAGATAAGGTTACAGTTATATATTACCCATTACATGTAGTCAAGGACAAAGCTGGCAGAGGTTGTGTCCAATTCAACCACGGTTATTGCAGCGATCTAAGAAATGCCGTGTCTATTGTTCTCCAATATATACCGAATATTCAATAGATTACCAGAACAGTGATACATATTAAACTTCCGCAAGAAAAATAAACATGTAATACTTGTTGAGGCCATGTCAGTTTCTTGTCTTTGACTCAATTAGACATGTATTGCCTTAACCCTTTCCTTAATTCATAGAATATAAATATTACACAACCTGATTTGCGTGGAAATTTGTGCACAATTACTTGATTTAATGAATTTGATAATTGATACACAACTTGTCAAAGAAAGACAGTGGGAATATCAAATTTGCAGGAAATCATTATCAGGTTCCTTTCCTTAAATAGTTTATAAATTTGGTAGAAGAAATTGAAAAATCTTGGTTTTCATGGCAATATATTTCTTAATTTTTCTTCAAAAGCTTATTTTCCAGAATATCACAGCATATAGACACTTACAGTGTATAAATTAAATTAATTTTCATGCAATACTGATTCATTTTGAGACAGTATTCTTAAAGGGACTGATTCACGATTTTCCCCAAAATTTTGTTTTCCACTTTTAATGATCAAAATCTACTGTTTAATGTGTTTAAAAGATTTCACATCAAAATTAAGGTTAGACATTATCACGGAAGCTCATTTAGAGAGTTTATTTGTTTTGTAAACAAAGATTGCGGTTTGTTATTGTTTACGAAATTTTCAAAAGAAATGGATATCGATCTAAGTTTTATTATATCTTTCGCATTTCAAGCATCTTGGGGGTAAAATATGTCATCTAAAAGTTAAAATTTGTGACTATGCAAAATTAAGATGCTTTATATTACAAAGTAAATATTTCACTTGTTTGTTTGTATACATAAAAAGACTCTAGTCTTTGTTTACATAACACAGATTTAAGGCTAAAATATTGGTTTTATTCTTGCATTCAGAAGGTTAAGATTTTGGCTGTCAACATTAAATGAGTTATATTTTTAATGTTTAACATCGAAAATGAAAAATATTTTTATCAAAAATCGTGAACAAGTCCCTTTGATATAAAAAGGTATTTTAATTTTTTTAAATAAAATACATGGAATACATGTATAAATGTTGTATTTTCCTTTAAAGTGTTCTGTGTTTTCCTCCATTCAAAATGTTGCTAAAAATATCATAATCAAACAGTTTTTAAAATATTTGAAAAATAATTATTGTCATAAAATCTTAAATAAAAGTCATTTGATCTGTAAATCAATTTCTATGTCACATTCCATGTATGCATCAGTAAAATTGATAACTCTAAATGTAATGTTACATGCACAATTGCAAATATAATATAATACACTGTACTTTGTACAACACAAAATGAAATCATATTTAGTCATTTATCAACATAATGCTTCCAGTCTCTTCACATCCTTGCACATTCCTCTGAATATCCTGTTTTGATTGTTCATGTTTTGACTTTAAATTATTATAAGAGATTGATGCCTGATAATAAAAAAAAAAGCTATCAGTAAATTCAAATAGCTTGGGGTTGATGGTCATTGGGGGTTGGGTGGGTAAAGAGTCTCACAGGTTTTGTTGTTCAACATTGATAATAAATTATCCCTAAAAGTACACACTGTACTTGGAACTTTCTGCTATTGGTACTTGAAAACAGAACAAACATGTTATTTACAGTGATGCAAATTAAATAATTGTAGTGTGTGACTGCCCATCTTCCCCCCAACTATTTTAACAGTAGTAGTGAATGAGAGGAATGTAAGCTTAAAAGTTATGAATAAAAACTATTTAGCAAAGTATTGAGCATTTATAGTAAAATATTAAGAAAATGAATTTAAGAATTTAAGAAAATGAAGTAAGTGAAAAATATTATACCAAGTGTGGAAGTTTAAACTGGAGGGGTGGACCTTGTCGGTACATACCTTTCTTTTCCTCCCAGCATTGCTATTGGTCAAAAACGCATATTTCTGTGCAGTTTCAGTTTTAAAATTGTAATAGGTTTAACCCCTCTGAAGAAGTCTGGCTCCACTCACATGTAGATTTTAAGTCTACTACAAGGGAGATTTGGTTAGGTAGGTAATTGGGATGCAGTATTTGATAGGTCATTCTTTTCTTAGATAAGCAAGGTTAGTTAACTATAACTTGACAGTTATTTTGATATTAACTCTTACAACTGTATAGCGTTAAGTAGATATTAACTGTCAGTTATAGTTAACTAACTTTTGTGTAACTGGGTCTAGGCTAGCAGTCAGAGTAATACAAGTAAAAATATAGATCTGCTCTTCAATTTTAACCACAAGACTAAGCTATAAAAACAATTGTTTCAAGATTTGGAAGTTCACTATTTATCATTTATAGGTAATCATTATATGACGTACAGTACTTTAACATTAATATATATAGTGCATTTCTTCGACAATTTATAGTATAAAAAGTTTAATGTAATCACAAAATCAAGCAAAACACTACATCAATATTTACAACAAAACATGTCTCGTGATTTAGAAGTTCATTATATACAAGTAATGTAGAGTACATTTAATGCAAACACATCATGTAGTCTTTTTGTGATGGGTTTCTTTGCTCCAAATGTATGCATTATGAATGAAATGAGAATAAAGCATTATGAATTTCAGGAAAGTTGTTGGTTATGTTTCACCTGCATATTTGTAAAATTTCTCAGGAGATTTTCTGAAAATTTGAGACATTAATGTAAGAAGAAGACATTCCATATAATTTATCACAAAGCAATAAAATTGAAAAAAAGGTGTTTTGAAGCAAATGTTCATTGGAACATTCTAGAATAAAGTTGTTTCCCTTTGATCACATTAGATTCATATAGTGAGTGCCATGTTGGGGCATTACAATTTTTTAAAAAAGAGATATTATCCCTCTTCCAAATCAGAGCCACATAAATTTCTCAGCAGTGATGAAAATTAAACTAAAAATTCATAACCAATGTTGAATATTTTTTTCAGTGGAGCATGATTTTGAATATTTTTGTTAGAAATAATACAGTAAATGATTCACAATTGTGGTTTTCAAAGAAAATAAGTGAAGAAGCGATACAGAAGTGGGTATATTGCTGAAACAATTCCGGTTCATTTCAGAGCCTTTCACCTTTGAAAATACTAGAAATTAGTTTTAGCAGGAACTTTCACCCTTGAGTCCTCCGACAGCTCGCAGGGATTGTGTGACTTTTTGACTTTCGTATCATACCATAAAGGGACCACAACAACAACACACACACCAAAATATAAACATAGATTAACCCCTTCTCAAGCACAGATTCTCAAGAAGATAAAGGAAGTGGAATAAAAACAAATTGAAATTCTTAGGTTGTTTTTTAAATAGACATGATGGTGTAACACTGCGCACTAGACCTATGAAGTACAGACTTTTCCTGATAACTGGAAATGCAGTGATAGCATGTTTAAAATCAATTTTTGAAGAAAAAGTGCAAATTCAACCCAAGGCTGTAGCAAGCTTAACTATACAGTAATTTCTAGAAAGCTAATCCTATATCAATAGTAAAAAGAAAATAGAATTCTCAGAAACGATGAGTTCCCAAGAGCATATTGTGAGGCTGAAAATGCTATTTTTCTATGTGAATGAAACAGTTCAGTAATCAATTAATGTATGGTATAGATTTTTTCCTGCTGTTTCATGACACTTTGAAGTGTTGTTGGATGTAAACTGAAAGCATGTACAGATTAGGATAATGCACCATTGTGTGTAGAATTACTGATGTAGTAGCACATTGTTATTTTCGTGAATTTAATGAACAGTGTTATTATAAAATTAGAAAGTGCACAAAGTGGACCAGTAATATTATGTAATGCTCTAGAGTTTTAAATGCGTAAAGAGTATCCTATTTCTGCCTTTCATCAGATTTGGTTTGTCTGGGAACAATTCCAAGAGACTCCTATAATAACTTTCTTTTTACCAATTCTTGGAATTTAACTAGATCAATTGTGGGTTACTGGGTCAGTTCCTGAAGTAGTGCAAAACTGGAAGTAGCTAGGTGATATCAGAAGTTAGATTATAAGTTTCACTTCCATATTGGAATTAAAGATAACCGACTCACCAAAAGGATTTCCTAATTGATTGCAAATGCTTGTAAAATGATTCTGCTTATGTGTGAAGAATGTATTAAGAATTTTTTCTGATTTTGAGATTGTTGCCTTACTATCTCAAACAAAGAATTCACACACAGACCAATTGTCTATTCAAATCTTGCTCATTGTGTTACTATTTTTCTAAATTCACAAGTGTGCACTTTTATATTATTTAAAACACATTTGGCAGAATTTGTAATGAATTTTTAGCTTTATCACTATTATGCCCATAAAGAATTGCAGTTTATATAAGTAAAGAAGGAGAAGAAAAAATAATTCTTTGGACTAATGACAATACAAATCTCTTACATGGATGCATTATAGCTGTGAAATATATCAGATTAACACCGTTTGATCAGAACAGCTTAGTCTAACTCAAAGTCTGTGTGTAAAATAATGACTTTAGCCAACCTCTCCCCCCCACCCTGATATGTCAAAAAAACTTGCAGATAATTGTTAACACCTGCCACTACCTTCAATAACTTAGCTGTACTGTACATGGCCATCAACATTGTTTTCATTGATACCTGTGAGTAGATCTAATTTTAATTAGATTGTTAATTTCTCTGTTGTTACATGTGGGCGATTCTACTAGACAATTTCAAAGACATTTTTTAAGGATTGTATTCAAGCTATTATCACAATTACCTATATTTACCTGTTTTCATGGCAGGTGCTAAATTTAGATTCATTACAGTTCACCAGACAGACCAATTACATGTAATTATGGTTTCTAATTCCTAATTGTTGTCATTGGGGGATTTATAATTTGACCCTTTGTACCTGAAAATGAGTGGTGGATGGCAATAGGCGAGTTTGGCGTTATATTGGGGTTTTTAGCGTGTTTAGAAATCCGTTCTACACATTTCGATGACGGTATGTGGGGGTGGCAATATACCAAGGTGACACTGTACATACAAGTTCGAACAAAATGCCTTTATATTAGCTATTTGTAGTCACACTGTTTTCCTGGAAAATACTTCTTATATATAATGATAACAGTTAGAATTGACCACAAGTTAATCCTGTGTATTATCTCAGACATGATACTGACTAACATTGTTTGAAAAATCACTAAAAGGATGTGGTATTGTGAACAGTAACTATAGGGATGTATGTATGGAAGGAGACACTTGAACGTTCTTCCTGTGTGACTCTATTTTAAACAACAGCTTAAGTTTGACCTTCAAAGTTAATGGGACGGCATGCAAAACCCAGTTTTAGTACACCTTTATATCAATATTTCATTATGCCTCCAGATAAGTGACTGATTCCCAAGTATCAGCTCTGTACTCTCACCATGTTAAATCCTTGGTTGCTTCACTACAAGTTTGCAGAATTCTGATGTACAAAACAATCGTTTATCAAGCTCCTATATTGACCAAATTTGCATGGAGGAAAGGTGAAGATAACGAACAGTGATCAATCTCATAACTCCTATAAGCAGTACAAAATAGATAGTTGGGCAAACACGGACCCCAGGACACACCAGAGGTGGGATCAGGTGCCTAGGAGGAATAAGCATCCCTTGTTGACCAGTCACACCTGCCGTAAGCCCTATATCTTGATCAGGTAAAAGGAGTTATCTGTAGTCAAAATCAGTGTGCCAAGAATGGTCTAACAATCAGTATGAAACATGTGATGTATAGTTTAGCTAGTGACTTTAATCTTCAGGATAATGCTACAGGCTCTAAATTTACTAAACTTAATTACTGACAGTTAATATCTACTTAACGCTATATAGTTGTAAGAGTTAATATCAAAATAACTGTCAAGTTATAGTTAACTAACATTGCTTATCTAAGAAAAGAATGACCTATCAAATACTGCATCCCAATTACCTACCTAACCAAATCTCCCTCGTAGTAGACTTAAAATCTACATGTGAGTGGAGCCAGACTTCTTCAGAGGGGTTAAACCTATTACAATTTTAAAACTGAAACTGCACAGAAATATGCGTTTTTGACCAATAGCAATGCTGGGAGGAAAAGAAAGGGATGTACCGACAAGGTCCACCCCTCCAGTTTAAACTTCCACACTTGGTATAATATTTTTCACTTACTTCATTTGGTGCAAGGTGTTAAAGAGGCATATGGTACCAAAACAAAACACAAACCAAACAAAAATCCAATTACTTGGACATTTAATTGATAATATGTAAGTATTTGGTACACATATATGTATAATATAGCAACAAACTCAAATTTCAAAAGCTGACACAAAGATATTTTTGAGACATCTAAACTTTTCATTTTCAAAACAAGGTATAATTTATGTGTTGCATGATTCGACAGCACTGAAGTTGATACTTCAGTGAAGAAAGCTAATTTTCAGGTCTTTTTTCTTTGTACATGTACCCTAAATTGATTTATCATTAACTTAAGTCAAAATGTTGAATGCTTTTGACATAGTTTGGTGTTCTTATCTCCGCATGTGGTTTCTTGGCTGATATGACAAGCATTTGTTGACAGTCTTATAAAACATCTCACTGTAGATAAAAAACAAATGTTGTGATAACAAACATGATTTTGAGAGATAAATTATATATGAATATGAAGTGCACCTTGTGTATCATTTTTTTTTTTTGATCCATGTGTTTATGAAAGGTCTTAATTTCTATAACATAGAAAGGTTAATTTCAACAAATGAGAAATTGTGTCCATGCCCCTTTAATTAGATCCACACTTAAGTTTGCATTCTTTGAATTTGGTTTTGTTTAAATGCCTGAACTTCTATGTATCCATTGCAAATTAAGCTTTGGGTATAAAAGATATCACTTAATCTATCTGTCCCACTTTGTGCCCTGGCCATGAGGTTAGGGGATTCAAATCCCGCAGTGTAAATGTGTATGTTCCCTGGCCATGAGGTTAAGGTATATAAGAATCACTTTAAACTCTCCTTCTGAGTTTGTGTGACACATTCTTTGTAATACAGGGATTGCCCCTTTGAGAATCATTCGCACCTATAGAGATATCACTAGTCCATGAGAATCATTCACACCTAGAGATATCACTAGTCCGTGAGAATCATTCACACCTAGAGATATCACTAGTCCATGAGAATCATTCACACTTGTAGAGATATCACTAGTCCATGAGAATCATTCACACCTATAGAGATATCACTACAATGAGAATCATTCACACCTATAGAGATATCACTAGTCCGTGAGAATCATTCACACCTAGAGATATCACTAGTCCATGAGAATCATTCACACCTAGAGATATCACTAGTCCATTAGAATCATTAACACCTAGAGATATCACTAGTCCGTGAGAATCATTCACACCTATAGAGATATCACTACAGTGAGAATCATTCACACCTATAGAGATATCACTAGTCAGTGAGAATCGTTCACACCTATAGAGATATCACTAGTCAGTGAGAATTGTTCACACCTATAGAGATATCACTACAGTGAGAATCATTCACACCTATAGAGATATCACGAGTCAGTGAGAATCATTCACACCTATAGAGATATCACGAGTCAGTGAGAATCATTCACACCTATAGAGATATCACTACAGTGAGAATCGTTCACACCTATAGAGATATCACTACAGTGAGAATCGTTCACATCTATAGAGATATCATGAGTCCGTGAGAATCGTTCACACCTATAGAGATATCACGAGTCAGTGAGAATTGTTCACACCTATAGAGATATCACTACAGTGAGAATCATTCACACCTATAGAGATATCACGAGTCAGTGAGAATCATTCACACCTATAGAGATATCACTACAGTGAGAATCGTTCACACCTATAGAGATATCACTACAGTGAGAATCGTTCACATCTATAGAGATATCATGAGTCCGTGAGAATCGTTCACACCTATAGAGATATCACTAGTCAGTGAGAATCATTCACACCTATAGAGATATCACGAGTCCGTGAGAATCATTCACACCTATAGAGATATCACTACAGTGAGAATCATTCACACCTATAGAGATATCACTACAGTGAGAATCGTTCACACCTATAGAGATATCACAAGTCAGTGAGAATCGTTCACACGTATAGAGATATCACGAGTCAGTGAGAATCGTTCACACCTATAGAGATATCACAAGTCAGTGAAGTTCCAGAGTTTGACCTATATGTTTGGTGTATAGGGCTATTTAGATTCATATGATAATTGTACTAACACCTTCAGTGGCATGGTTACTTGCATCCAAAAGATCTGCAATTTTTACTTCTTAGTTCTAATGCAAAAGGATGGTCACAGCCTGTTCTAAGGACTCTGACATTCCATAGTCAGGTATCATGTCTGGATCTTCCACACACAAAGCACGTAGTCTTCTTACCGACCTGCTACAATGATAGAAAATATATCTTACTTCACAGGCCAAAATCATTGGAGATGGATCAAAATAAAAAAGCATGCAGCTCAAATGCTCTGTTTTGAGTACCAGATGTGGAAAATACAATCAACTAAATTGTTTTGAATTGAAATTCTAGATTTTAATTGGATGAATTTTGGTCAAAAATCAATTGTAAAAGCGAGATTAAGATAAAATGTATTCAAGTAGAGCAATTAAACTTTAAGTGATATTTGATTCATCAGATGTTGATCAGTTCTTGTGACAATTGATTCTAGTGTGAACGTACCTTTATACCATGAAAATGTTTAATCTATTCATCCCTATACAGTTAAGTGAAGGAATAATTGACTGTGTATAATTTCAGTGCCTGAATTTTTTGTATCCATATTCATATTTCTTTGAAAAACAAACCATTAATCACATTCATAATTACTGTCACCCCTGTTCATATCAGTACATGTATGGTGTCAGTCATCGCCGGGAAATATCCATTTGTCAATCTCTTTGAGAAGAGGGACACACAGTACATTAGTACGAGTGAAAAAATGCTTAGATTACATTTTAAGGATGTTCAAAGGTACAACAAACATGCAATTTATTTTTTTATAAATTCTAATTGTACGTTATGTGAAAAATGTTGACAAATATGACAGGGATTGTCCCTTTAATCAGCAAAACAATCAGACTTGCATGTATATCATTGGTCCTTTTATATATCATTTTTCCCAAAGTACAAATTTTTTCCAATTTATATACTAGGATCAGTTTTCTAGCACTTTAATATTTTCCGAAAGACATTTTATTGTGTATGATTGTGACATCATACAATTATTGACATTTTTTTTTTAGGTCAGTATGATTATATAGCCACCTGAGAAATATGATATTCACCGAGGCCAGAGGGTTATTATTTTTCATCTCGCTCTCTGTGGATATTCGTTGGTATACCCACAAAGAAATACGCAATTTGTATATTTCAATGCACAGAAACCAGATATTCACAGAATTACATCCCAACAAAACTACAGAATCTGGACAATTCACAGAAGACTGGCTTCTGTGAATTCACAAAATTCCACTTTATTTCCCTGTTATAAGAAAAACTATACATATTCTTAACTACTTAAAAACACTACTGTGCATTAAAATATTTTACATCTAATTTCTCTCAATCCCCTTCAAAAATTGTCATTTTATAATTTTTCATTTGTGGATTTTATTAATGAGATCTTATACTACTTTTAATGAAAAAAGAAATACTGATGCAAGTTGGTTTTTTAGCTCTTCTGAGCCGAAGGCTCAAAGAGCTAATCATATGGCCATATGTGTGGTGTGCGGTGTGCGTCAACTTTTTGGAAAAAGGGCTTTATCTCAAGAACCCCTTGGCCAAATTTTGTCAAATTTGTCACAGGGTATCCTTGGCCCAAGGGCTTTCATTTTTACTAAAACTAGGATTGTGACCCTTTAACAAGGGGAGATAATTAGGGAAATGCTAACAAAAGTAGTGGTTGCTAAAAAAATCTTCTCAAGAACCACTGGGCAAATTATCACCAAACTTATGCATAAGGATGAGGATAGGTTGTAGATAAAAAATTGTTCAAGGCATCATCCTGGGGCAAAGGGTGTTGTCTCAAGGTCACTTCAAAGTTGACCTTAAATTTTGTTTTGTTAAAACTTTGATATTTTGCTTAGTATAAGGACTAGGATCATCAAATTTTGTCAGTTGATGCATCTTAGGACCTAGTATCATGTTGTCTCAAAAGTAGGTCATGGTGACCTACTTTTTGAATTTTTCTAGGTAATTATTATTAAATGGATTTTGATGCATATCTT
The DNA here is from genome assembly GCF_947568905.1 of Ostrea edulis. Taxonomy (NCBI): domain Eukaryota; kingdom Metazoa; phylum Mollusca; class Bivalvia; order Ostreida; family Ostreidae; genus Ostrea; species Ostrea edulis. The sequence continues at coordinate 67,282,012 of NC_079167.1, forward strand.
GGACACTTTTGAGCCTATGATCATCAAAAGTTGTCAGTTGATGGATCATGGGACCTTGAAGTGCGTCATGTAAAAAGTATGTCACCATGACCTACTTTCTGAATTTTATGGCTAATCATTTATGAATACATTTTAGGTTGTTATTTCAGATACCGAGAGGTTTAGAATCATCAAACCTTGTAAGTTGATGCGTCTAGAGGCCTCAAAACATATTTATAAAAAAAAAAAAAGTAGTTCACAGTGACCTACTTTTTGAATTTTGCAGACATTCAAATTTCATATTTTCAATTTTAGATGCATATTTTGGACACTATGAAAGCTAGGATCATCAAACTTTGTCAGTTGATGCATCTTGAGTCTTCATAGTTTGTTGACCAAAAAGTAGGTCATCGTGACCTACTTTTGGAATTTGACGGCTATATTTGAATATTTCAGATACTATTTGACTTACAATCATCAAACTTTGTCAGTTGATGGGTCTTGAGTCTTCAGAGTGTGTCGACCAAAAAGTAGGTCACTGTGACCTACTTTTGGAATTTGACGTTTATATCTGAATATTTCAGATACTATTTGACTTCAATTATCAAACTTTGTCAGTTGATGCATCTTGAGTCTTTGGAGTGTGTCAACCGAAAAGTAGGTCACTGTGGCCTTCTTTTGGAATTGGACAGCTATATTTGAATACTATTTGACTTGTCAGTTGATGCATCTTGAGTCTTCAGTGTGTCGACCAAAAGTAGGTCATCGTGACCTACTTTTGGACAGTTACATTTAAATTTTCCGGTACTATTAGACTTAACATCATCAAACTTTGTTAATTGATGAATCTTGGTTAGTGAGAATTTTTGCCTGTTCTACAATGTATCAGAAGAACGATTCTAGGCCCATGGGCCTCTTGTTTCAGATGGATTAATCTGCAGTCAAGTTTAATGTGCATTTCTTGTGAGCACAGCAGGAGATTATCAGTTCTTGTTTCATCGAATTAAATCACAAATGATGTCAAGAGAGTTTGTTGAAAAAAGATCATTGCAATAAAAATCGGACAAAATACAATGCGATCCCCTTGTTCTAATTGTATGCATAGTAAATTCGGTATTTAGCACCCCAACCGTCTCTATGTCCCTAGAAAAAATTCATGTAGAAGAGAAATATGTACTACCATGATATGCACATAGGTTAAGTAACATCATTTTGTAATTATTTTGATTGCCTAATCTAATAGTGTACTGTATGATATCCCCTTCATACACTATCATGTGATAGGTCTTTAAAACCTTGTTAATTGATGAATCTTGGTTAGTGAGAATTTTTGCCTGTTCTACAATGTATCAGAAGAGCGATTCTAGGTCCAAGGGCCTATTGTTTAATCTTTCAAGAGAACATTTTGTGAAATTAATATGGAAGCACTGAAGCTGAGACTGTATGTAATGTAAATACAAGTTTGTTCAAAACTTGACTCCTTAAGACAGTAGAGGTTTAGAATTTTAGATAAAAAAAATTCTGAAGAGCCATTCTGATACATTTTGTCAGATTTGTTTCTGTAATAGGCCAAATCTGGGCCAAAGTGTTATAGTGGAAAATGCCACTGTTCAGGTGAGCCTTGTGGCCCATGGGCCTGTTATTCAGTGTAGATATGAAAAAGACGAAATGCAAATAAAACGATTAACTTCAGTTTTTGGTCTTTTGATGAAATGAGGTAATACATGTTTCAAACAGAAAGTGGATGAAAATTATGGGAAACCAAGATAAAAAATTTAATATTATATCAGAAGTTAATTTTCTAATGAAAATTTTATCTAACAAATGCAATGGCAAATTCTTATAAAGTATTCTGTAATTTCTTTTAATGTATACTGTAAATTGCTGCATGTTCAACCCAGATCCTGCCTGCCTGAGCTCTCAGACTGTTACAGATCCTGCCTGCCTGAGCTCTCAGACTGTTACAGATCCTGCCTGCCTGAGCTCTCAGACTGTTACAGATCCTGCCTGCTTGAGCTCTCAGACTGTTACAGATCCTGCCTGCCTGAGCTCTCAGACTGTTACAGATCCTGCCTGCCTGAGCTCTCAGACTGTTACAGATCCTGCCTGCCTGAGCTCTCAGACTGTTACAGATCCTGTCTGCCTGAGCTCTCAGACTGTTACAGATCCTGCCTGCCTGAGCTCTCAGACTGTTACTGATCCTGCATGTTTGAGATCTGTTACTGTGTATATACAGTGAAACTTAATCTTTTGTCGCAATTGTTTCTACTCTATAATATGTAATTGAAAGTGTCACATTCACTCAGAATTAATGCTGGCTGCATCTTTAGATACTGAAATCAACACTTGGTCCATAGACCCAGTAATTAAGATCACAATAACTAATAATCTATAACTGCATGTTATTACACCCAATTTTTATAACACCCCCGCAACAAAGGTGCAGACGATATAATGTTTTATGCTCCTTTTGAACTTAAAATTTTAAGTCCATCTGTCCTGTTCGTGCATTACTTCTTAGTATTACCATTCATTATGTGAGGCATTGTCAAGCAATGTTGGAGCGTGGGGTATGTGAGCTTGCTCACCTCTGCTTTCTTTCATTTTACAGAGAAAGGGATGATTTATATCCACACACTAGTAAACAGAAGTTTATCATTACTTTTATACACTTAGTTCCTTGAACAGATAATTAAAAATTTCATGAAGGCAAAGTTTAAACCACAGTGCAAGGGAATATTGTTATGCAATATTCTTATGTAAGTTGATCACAACTGTAAACTTAATTACAGGATGTAGAAAAAAAATAATTCAAATAAAAACTTTTAATTTGTAATGTGAAGGGAAAGAAAAAAATAATTCTTAAAAAGACTATCTTTGAAATACATGTATGAAGGAAAAGAAAAGTAGGTAAATTAATTTTCTGAAAGTGACATAACATTAATTTAAAGTCAGAATTTACAGAATAATTTTGTTTACACAATGTGTAACTTCTTCCTAGAACTTAAACCAAATATATGTTTGTTGTAACCACAAGTTTGTCAATGAAATATCCTCAAGAGGTTTGATGCATATTTAGAATGTTTCCTGAAAGAATATTGTGTTACTACTGCTAAAATATGACTCTATGGTAATCTATGAGATGTGTCGATCTATTTCATGATCAGTCAGTATTGCAGGCTTCTTAACCATAACTACTCCCAAGGTCAAGGTCATTGGTTTGCTCAGCATATATTGCTCTTCTCAAGTAGTTAAAACATCATATTGACCAAGAAAATGTCTGCTCAGTAATTGTATAGTGACCTATTGCAGTTGGTCTGGGTCTGTCATCATCGTTTGTGCGTTAACAATGGAACACTTTTAACTTCTTGATAACTACCATTTATTCTTTTCAAATTTGGTATGAAGCATCTTTGGGACCAGGGGAACATATACATTTAAAATTTCAGAACTCCTGCACCCTTGGAGCCTTAAGGGCAGGGCAAAATCTGCAAAACATTGTCCAATTTTTAAAAATCTCTGTCTCTACACAACCACACATCTGTTAGAAGAACTAAAGACATAGTCATGTAGAGCAGGAAAATCTCTACCACAAAGGTTAACATCATGATCCTCGGGGTAGAGGTTCTCGCTCTAGGGTAGGGTCAAACTTGGTGTGGTTGGTTGATTGTTTCTTTTACGTCCTATCGAAAAAATTTCACTCATATTGAGACACCACCAGTTGTAGGTACAAATCTAGACCTATGCTTGGCACTTGCGGCATTAGCAGAGGATTCTTAAATGTGCCAACGCCTTTCATGACACAGGACCTATGTTTTTAAGGTCATATCCAAAAGACTCATGATTCTCTCTTCTAAAATGCGAGTGTTTGGCGAAGGAGCAATCACTTCTATGTTTATGTCTTAGGTTTCATGTGGCCATGGCACAAAAGGGTCTCGAACTCACAACCTCCTGGTTGCAAAGCGAATGCTCTACCACAGAGCTACTGCGACCGGTAACATCTTTTTTAGCGCTATTGATACTAAACTAAACTAAATGGATATTTAGAAGAAACAGGTAGCCCTTTACCAAAATTGTGAATTTCCTGAACCCAGGTTTAGGGGATTTGGTACCAGAGTAGGGCCAAATTGGTGATTTATAGTGATTAAATGTGTGTGTTAACAATTGAACATATTTAACTTCTTGATAACTACCATTCTATATTCTTTTCAAAATCGTTGGGAAAAGTGGCACATAAATTATAAATTTCAGGACTTCTGCACCCCCAGGGCATTAGGAGTGGGGCAAATTCTGCAAAAATTTACCACTTAAAACATTTTCTGTACAACCACACATCTGTAAGAAAACTAAATGCACATAGTCATGGAAGCAGAAAGGCCTCTACCAAAATTGTAAATGTCTTGATCCATGGATTAGGGATTCTGACTCCAGGGTGGGGGGTGGGGGGGGGAGGGCAACTTCTTTAATCTTTAATGTTATTGATGCTAAATGGTTATTTAGAAGGACCAGTTACGCCTTTACCAAATTGTAAACTTCATGATCCCAGGGGTAAGGTTTTGGTACCAGGATGGGGCCAAAGTGGTCATAGTGATTATTGTCTTTATCATTTGAAAGACTTCTTTAATTTTGCTAATTCTGTATATACATGTAAAGTAAATGCATATTTAGAAAGCAGGAAAGGGTAGGTAACTTTGCCCCCATTTTGTAATTTTGTGTCTATGTGAACAAATCATGTAGGAATCATATCTTACCCACTGTGTGGCCAGTAGGTCAATGTGGACTCTCTCTGAAAGTTTATGGCTATACTTTCTCAAATCATTTCCAGATCATAAGCTATGAAGATGTGTCATGACCAAAATGTAGGTCACTGTGGTCTCATTTTGATATAGTAATTGACATGCAGTGTCACAGCTCATGCTAACATAGATATCCATCAGGGACTTGTAGTTGCCGGTGTATCATGTACCACAGCAGTGCACTTTATTTCATGTATATTTACATTGTCAATTTATCTAACGAATCATGCACAGAAACTTTTTGTTGCAATTAGTTTGAGGTCAAACTTTACTTTTTCTTCTTTCTCAGGATTATCAGCAGCTGAACAAGGTTTAAATAAGCAAAGTATAGCCAAGTTTAAAGGAAATTAAGTGTAGGATTTGTACAAACTCTTTGATATATTAATCAGCTTGAGAGTGCTATTGAGGAAGTCCATGCCTGTTCCACGAAAACTTTATCTACCTTTTTATGAAGTGTTATGGTGTTTAATCTCAGATGAAATGATAATATTGCATCCTCTAATAGATATTTGTTTATGTGACATTAAAGTTTGCAGGGTATACCAGAAGCTTTTAACAAAGACCAATGTAACAGGGATTTTGATTGGCCATAAGCCAGAAAACATATAGACATTACTCCAAGAAGATCTATACTCCTTAATTTTAAAGTTCATCCCTGGTCAACTTCCAGCTCTTGTGGTATATCTTATACTCCAGCATGCTAGAGGTTCATGGCCAGATACTTTTGACTTGGTGCCCGAGGTATATAAGGGATGTTAACTGAGGCTCTTAACTTGTTGGACTAGTATAGCTTATACTCACCAAGTTGTTGAGCACTCCAGCTGGCTCAAACCGACTTGGCCCTAGCATTTAACAGCCTAAATGTTAACTCATTCTTATCTCATTGACAATTTGTAGTTTACTAACACTGGGCAGAATAGTGTATCCTACTGTTCTGGATCAGGTGGAGTGCACAAACAATTATAATTGCTTGGGTTCAGTTTTACTTTTAAGTACTCTGTAATAGTACATTCGAACCCAAGCGATACAATTTCCTGTGGTGGAGCATAGTATGCTACAGATATAAGTATTTTGCACTGCCTATCTTACAAAGCAGATTTTTTGAGGTATTGAAATTTTATGGCTGCCTTTTAACTTTTGGGAATAATTCATTTAGTCATATAATGCTATTTAGTAAACAAAAACTCGCACCTCTAATTACTTTCAATAATTAGGCATTGCAATTTAGCCAAATACAAAGATGTCTGAACAGATATCTTTTGTAGGCTTCTGTAGCAAGTTTCAATGATTTAAATTATTTAATCATATAATAAAACAATTATTTACATTTTTTAGGTCAATGTTTAAACCACCTAAAAAGTGCAATATTCAAAAACATGTATATGCAAATTTTCCCATTTTACAGTATTGTACTTCTCAAGTGGCAAAAGTGTTGTATTGACCACAAAAATGTTTAATGATTGTATAATATTGACCTCATAAACTTCAATAATTGTTTATGTATGTGGAAGTATCATTAGACTGGTTTCATTGTAAGTGAACTAGTATAATTCCACAACACAATTTTAGAAACCAAACAAATATCCCATGAATTACAATGCTTACCTCAGTCACAAGCACTCAATTTGCTGGAAATATTTGTATCTTGTAAGAGACATTCATTAAACTCCAGTTGTAAAAATGGGTGTAGCCCTTGTAGCAATTCATAAAAGACTTCAATTTACCTTGTTACTTAATGTTAGAATGTGTGAGACTCTCGAGACAAAACTGCTGCTCGGTATGCATCTGTTCTGGAAATCGCAAAGCATTAATTATGTATCATATCAAAGCATAGTGCTCTGTTTCAGTCACAGTCAATCTGATGAAACACATAATTGTTTAGCATTTCATGTTCTTTCTGTTATATTTCTAGGCAATAAGGGTATTTTTTCTGGTAAGAGATTTGTCCTTGACCTTGCTAAAAGAAGAGGAGCTCCAACTGCCACTGAACCGTGACCAAGCCACAGTGAAAACAAATGACATTTTGGACCTCAGTAAGTGTAGCACCAGAGAATCTTCCAAATTTCCATTCAAAAGAAAAAAAGACTTAAATTTGATGATTTGTGGATATCTGTACCAAACCACGCTTCTGTCACTCAGGTGACTAATTGTTGTCTAGGCCTGTCATTTACTACAAGGCCAATTTTATCAAATTTGCTTTGTAATATTCTTGCATTGAAGAACAAAATTCCTGTTATGATGTGGTTTTAGGGGTGTGTATAAAAACTGTAAAGACTTGAGTGATCTTTAAAAAAATCTTGTTTAACACTCCAGGATTATAAAGTCATGCTTCATAATTTAAAGATTGATACATAAATTCATTCCAAATTATTACTCATTACTTTTTTATGTAATGGCACTTATATACAGCTTTTTTAAAATTGTACTTTTGAAACAATATTAAAAAATTATTATTAGAGTTAAAGAGCTTTTGACATCATTTGCGTAAGAATTCAAACCTCATTATTTACATATATAATTTAACAAATGAACCAGAAACAAAAGACAAATAAACAGGGTATCCTGGGATTTTAAGTATTTCCTATTTTTCCGTAATTGTGTAATGATCGTCGGTTTCAATATAAGCATTTTAAATGACAGTTACGTAATGCTCATAGTCACCTGATCAAAATAGTATATTTTCAAAGTCACTATTTAAAGCTCATAAATCTTCAAATATTTTTAGAAATTATAAATTGGAAAGCCCCCCAAATTTCTTAGGATTTATTACCCTTTTCAATTTAAAAAAAAAAGAAGACATTTACATATAAACTGAAACAAAAGAGATAACGTGACATTGGTTTGTGCATGTCACCTTGTGCACCTTCCAGAAAATACCATTTCTGAAATACCTGTATAAAAAAAAAAAAAAAAATACAGAGAGAGAAAGAGGAAATACCATGTCTTAAATACCTGTTAAAGATGATTTTGTATATATATAGTACAGAAAGAGAAGGAAAGAAAAAAAATTTGCTCTAAAGTAAATTATTATTCATAGAACCGGTTAAACTTTTTAAGATCTTTCATTTTATTGGCACTGTGATTTGGAAGAAAAATAATTATAAGGACATTATACAATAATTGACTTTTGATTATGTCTATTCTTGACTAAGCAAACCTGGTCAGGTATCGGTTGATCTAGGTCAAAGCTTGGGGCTGCATAGGTAGAATATTGTGTTGTTGATATTGATATGTACTTAAAAAGAATATAAATAGATTTCTCTTTATTTTTCAGATAATAGTGACCTCATTGCTTGCACTGTTGTCATGAGAGAAACGTAAGTTTGTTTGTCACTACGCATTATTTGAACACTCCAATGGTAGCCCACACTGAACTAACAGTGGTGCTATCGCCCAGCACAGATTGCCTTTGTTGCTTCAATAAAGGATCAATGATGAGTTTGCTATATTTATTTGAGTCAACAAATTCCGCAAACACAGTGTGTGGTAGTGGGGAGATGGACACATTTACACACTTGTGGTAAATTGGCAGTTAGGGTTGCATGTTACATGTACAAAGAAATAAAAAATTGCAGGTCCAGGGGAATATTGAGAGTATCAACCTAAAGTATTAGAGTGTTAAACCAGTGGCCTTGTCTGAGCAGGAGTGCCGACGTTCCAGACTGATACACCATCTGTGATGGAAAGGGATCGTCTGATCTGTTTACCCTGTTCCAGTGAGATTGCCCTCTGTCAAGACGTACCAGAACCCTTTGGTACTCTGGAATGGGCGGGTCAGCCGTCCTGTGTGCCCCAATTAACCTTTATAAATTAATACTTTGTCCATATGAGCCGCTATGCTATACACGTGTAACATACAGCCCTCTGTCTTTGTATGACAATTGGGGTTAGATTGACCAGATTGGACAGACAATTTACTGAATTATATCCCCGCCCCCCAGACTTGCCCCTTAAGTAGCAATGTGACATAGGAAAAGATAATAGAAGAGACAAAGGATTAGATACATGTATGTAGCACATGGATAACCAAACGAGTTGTGCCTTATTTGCCTGGTTAGAATACATGTTTAAAGCCTGGTCATGGTGTTTTCAGTGAAGAAAAAGGTCTTGGCTCTGAAAATATAAACTGGCAGCAGATTACTTAGAACAAGTGACGATTCATTATTATTATGTTATTAAAATAAAATTTGAGGAGGGTGGGTGGGTAAAACTGCATCTGCTGTAGGTTTGTAAGCAAAAACGGATGCAGAAATTGATAGTTGGTGATGGGTCGTACCACGCAATCTTTGATAAGGCATGATACTAGTGATGCCATGTTGAAATACACTAGGAACTTCGGTCAATTAATCTGGATTATTTTACATTAAATTCAAATAATAATCCACTACTGCATTTGTTACACTTTGGACTAATAGGACTAGGAACAATAATTTGTCTATATGCTTGCTCTCATATTTTTACATTTCCAACTGGGGTTTGTTTTTTTGGGGGGGGAGGGGGGGGTTTGTTTTGGGGGGGGGGGGGTTGTTTTTTTTTTTAATTTATTTTTTTTTGGTTATAGCCATTTGAAGCTTCAATGTATTTATTTTCCCACAACTTACAACTGGATGTAAATTTCTCAGTTCATGCAAAATGAAAGTTCAGGGGATTTGAACTATAGAAATTAACATGGATTTCAAGATTTCAATCTCTATTAGGCAGTATTTTTGATATATCGATTTTACATTTTCATTTTTATTTCAAATACAAACGATGTAAGGAATTACTGTCTAGTTTGTTGGGTGATTAACTACAAACTACTCCATTATAATTAATCACCCCACATACCCAACACACTAGACAGTGATTCCCTACACTGATATTTTAGGATCTTGTAATGAAGTCATTACAACAGTGTTGGGAAAGTTAAGTAGCTATATATGTAAACATCACACACTGTCTTCAAGATTACATAGTACACAATCCAGTCACATGTTGTTAAAGTCAATGTTGTCTCATGCCACAGTATCCGAGTCCATGATATCCGAGTCCACTGTATCTGATGTACGATATCCGAGTCCACTATATCTGATGTACGATATCCGAGTCCACTGTATCTGATGTACGATATCCGAGTCCACTATATCTGATGTACGATATCCAAGTCCACTGTATCTGATGTACGATATCCGAGTCCACTATATCTGATGTACGATATCCGAGTCCACTGTATCTGATGTACGATATCCGAGTCCACTATATCTGATGTACGATATCCGAGTCCACTATATCTGTGTCCGTGATACTGGAGTCTATAGCATCTTAGTCCGCTGTATCTGAGTCCAGGATACCCGAGTTCACTGCATCTTAAGTCCACATCTAAGTCCACTCTGTATCATGAGTTCTCGCGTAGAAATAGTTAAAGGCGAGAGTTTCAAAGTGTTTGCACATGGATTGTGATAAAGAGTAGATATATCAATAGTTTAAGTAGTTCTACATTAGCAAAATTCAATTTTAAATCTTGAATGTTGGTGTGACCGGTTGAAAGGATGCTTACTACTCCTAAGCACCTGATCCCACCTCTGGTATGTCCAGGCTTGGATTTCACAAAACAATCTCAAACTTAAGTTTCAGTTTTCTTTTATTTGAGCAGAGCAGTCAAAATTTTAGTACAGTCTCAGACTTAAGTCCAAGTTTCGACATGAGTTGAGTTTATTTCGAGAAATCCAGGCCTGGGTGTGTTTGTCCAGCCATTTATTTTGTATTCTTTATAGTCATTATCTTCACATTTCATCTACAGTATGTAGGGCTGTTAACATCTACACAGGGTATAGTCAGTCATAAAATAGCTATTTTATGTCACCCTCGCAGAGCCTTTTTGTGTTGCCTATAAAGCCATATGACACAAAGAAATCACTTTGCTCATCTGTCAATCTGCTGTAATATATATATAATATATATGTAAACCAAGAGAGATAGGATTTCGATGTTTAGTCGGTGTTTCCTTGTCGCAAGATCTGACCTTTGACATTCCAATACACTGTATGTAAACTGAGAGAGGAAGATGGCTTCGGTTTTTACATGCAGTTTTTGTGAAAATGGATTTTTTTGCCCTACAACATAAGCAGTTTGGTCTGAACAATGTAGTTTTAATCATCTGCCAAAACACAAATTAATTATATAATTTTTATTAATTGATGTTGCAAATGCAGACAACTGATTTCCATTCAAACACTGAACTACCTTTGATGTGTCATACCTGTATCAAATCCATACACTCAAATTCCATTCATGTTTTCCAAGAACCAGACAACCCAGACAACCTCGTGCTCAATTTGCAGCAAAAGCTCAAAACTATTCAATAAAAATAGACGTATCTTATTTCATGTGCACCTGATAAGGATATTTCATCGTATTCTTAAATGTCTTTGATGCATTTGCTACATACTAAATACAGGTGCATTTAAAATATGAGAGACACTATATCCACGGATATTTGAACTCTTATCAATGAGAGTTCTTGTTTTCAGGGAAAAAGATCACAGGTCACCAGTTCACATAGGATAAGAAATATTGTCTGAAGTATTTTTCAAAATAATTTTTGAGCTAATGCAATGAAACTTCACTTGAAAAAAGTCACTTGCAGTTTAAGGACCAATAACAAACATCCTAGTGATTTTTAGGGTTAAAAAAAAAACACAAAAAAGGTCATCAAATCATATATTTGAGCTGTAGCAATGAAATTTTTTTATGATTTAAGGATGACTATTATTTGTCAAGATGAGTCTTCTGCCTACATGTTTTCCTATTTTAAAAGCACAAGCAGAATTAATGTAAATGGGACATGAATTCACCAATTTATTTTCATCAGGCTTTAAATTATGGATTATAAACTAAATCTGTTCGACTTGATATGACTGACCCACTTTTACAAGAGCCACACCCCTTGCATGAAATATGTTTGCATGTCATTCTGTTTTTATTTGAGATATTGAGGTTGTATTCGCTGTGTATAGCTTTCTTGTGAACACCTATAAATCAAGTTTAGCATTTGTCATGGTTGACCCTCTTTTGTGAAATTGGGGGGAGGGGGAGGGGAGCAATGTTACATATTGCATTACTCATATTGAAAAAAGATATTGATAGAAATGCTTTTACAGCTGTCCAGGTGTGTTTTGTTTTTGATATTTTTTTTATTAGAGCATATTTATGCTTATTTAAAATTCATTGTAATGCAATACACAAACAATGCAAAACAACTGTATTCAACATATCTGTTCTCAGTGGAATTTCATACAGTACTGTTTTATTACCCTCGTAGTAGTGCAATTTTTATTACCCCCCGGGGGGGTTATACTGGAATCAGGTTGTCCGTCTGTCTGTCCGTCTGTAGACGCAATGGTTTCCGGGCTCTAAAGCATTATCCTTTCCACCTACCGTCACCATATCATACATATGAACTACCCATGGGATGAAGATGTTCCCTATCGATTTTGGGGTCAAAAGGTCAAAGGTCAAGCACACTGGACATTGAAGTAGCAATATGGTTTCCGGGCTCTAAAGCGTTATCCTTTCCACCTACAGTCACCTTATCATACATATGGACTACCCATGGGATGAAGATGTTCCCTATCGATTTTGGGGTCAAAGGTCATGCGCACTGGACATCGAAGTAGCAATATGGTTTCCATTTAAATTCTTTAACGGCTTTTTTCATCGCATGGAGATGCTGTGTTCCTAGATAATCCATTTCTCCCTACAAACGAGAATACCCAAGGTTTGTCATGCCATTTGTTTTTTACACTCAGAAAAGAGGTAGTTTATACCTATTACCAACACCCTTTGGGAGATTGGGATAAGCGGGGGGGGGGGGGGTATTCTTAGTGAGCATTGCTCACAGTACCTCTTGTTTTTTTTAAATCTTTCAAACTTCAGCATTAGGTTGCATGTAACATATCGCAGGATTTCCTTTTAATGACTGCCGTATAATCTATGAATTTGAAACATGACATTTTAAATGCCAACTGTTCCCAAGGAATATTTGTTTAAAGGTTGGAAAAATTAATGTTATCTTTTAAGAAGGTATAACAGTCCGATCAAAATTGTCATTTGTAAAAGTTATAGGATATATATGTGATGCAGCAATACGGTGATGGAAATTTAATACATGTACTAATATTTATATTGCAAATCACATTTTCCTCTATGAACCAACCAATTTCAGCGCAACACACAATCCGTTCACATTGACTATGAACGGATTATGAACTAGCTTAAAGCACGCAACCGAAAGAGCGTAATGGTTTGAAAAAAATAGAACATCTGTTACAAAGATCTTGCAAGTCACACCTTTGGATTAAGATTGTAAACTTACGTGGATTATCATCCCAATCTTGCGGTCTCCTACCTCCAAAGTACAGTGCACCTTGCAATGTTGATAAAAGGCAGGGTGAGACGAAATGTGACGTCATGTCTATGTATTGACGTACGTCACAATAACTACTATGACAGAGGCTAGGAGTTTGTTTTATGCAACAAAATAGAAGCAATG
>NC_079167.1:67297816-67315316 GCF_947568905.1 Ostrea edulis
TGTGGGGCATAACCAGCCATTTTCTTGGTGCCAAGGTCATCAATTCTTCTATTGGGCGCCTCCATGGCTGAGTGGTTATAGAGCATCGCGCTCAAAATCACATGACCTTTCACCTCTGGTCGGTGCGGGTTCGAATCCCACTCACGCTGGTAAGTTAGAAAGTTTTACAGTTTACTTTCAGAAAGTCGGTGGTCTCTTCCCAGGAACATTGTATCTGTTTTCTCTCTTCCACCAATAAAAACTGGGTGCCACCAGATAACTGAAAAATTGTTGAGTGTGGCGGAAAACAGCTAAACAATCAATCAATCTTCTATCGGATTGATATACATGTAGGATCATTTGCGACAACATTTTAAATACATGTAATTCTGTATATATTAATTTATTCACAATAATGGTACAGATACTACTTTAAGGTGGGTAGCATGTCCACCAAGGGAGATAACTGTATGAGCAATATAAATTGTGCAAAAGGTTTCTTAGTTTCTTCTTTCATATTTCTTTCCTTTTGTTTACAGCAGAAAACAGGAAAGGCGATTCTTGGTCATTGACAAGCTGCAGATGATCCTTGTAGAACCGGACACGAGACGACTTGGATGGGGGGTTGTCCGATTTGTTGGCTATCTTCAAGTAGGTCCATAGTCCTATTTCTTCATTTGATGCTCTTATACAGATGTAACATTTGCATAATTATTTATTTGTAGGTCTATTTATTACTTAGCTGTTGAATGACATGATGTATGACTATGATCATATGGAACTAAATATCATATTATGTGTAAATGTCAAATTCGTATATATACCTAACTTTGTGTAAATAATTCTTGTTAAAAGCATGAATAACTAACTATGTCAACAAAATGGATTAATACTTTCTTGGAAAAACACCACGTAAACAATGTGTGTTATCAAATAATTCTCAGAAATCACAAAACTGAAGAGCGTTAGATGAAAGTTCAGAGGCTCTTCATTGTCGACACAAAGAAAACCCTGTTTTCAAAATCTCACTCAACCTATAAAATGTTTCAAGAGAATACTGTGGTGTAGAAACATAACAACTTTTAACAATCTCATGGGGGATTTTATGCAATGTGGTGACTTTTTTTTTCAAAAAGTAGATTTCAAGACATTTTGTCATGATTCTAAATAGAATTGATACACATCATATATAATTTATGTTGTATTCTTGTTCCTTTAAAAGTGGAATTGCTTTCCCTTTTTATCAATGTATGTTGGACCTTGTGTGTTAAGCTGATTTTAATTACACAGTAACACTACCATTAGTGTTGCATAAGAGGTCTTTCATCCAAAATATCTCCACACGTCCAATTTAGATTTACCTCCTGAAGACATGAAAAAAGTGGTAGTTGTGTAATTTCTAACCATTTTTTGTTAATTTTACAACACTCTGCATCCACCATTTTTATTGAAGTGCAGATAATTTGTATTATGGATTTCTTTACATTTGTATAATTAATAGGCAATTTTTATTCCCCCTTTGGAAAAGAGGGGGCATGTTAGTTTGCACCACAGGCAATTGCATCATTTGGGGTCAAATTTACTCTTTATATAGTAAATTCGACCCCAAGCGATGCAATTGCCTGTGGTTTGCACAGGTCAGTTGATAGACCAAGTGTTGTCTGCTAAATATCTTTTGAACCCTCTGCTTGACAAACATCAAACTTGGTATGCTGGTCGCTTCTAAGAAATAGATGATCCCTGTTGACTTTGAGGTCTCAAGGTCAAAGGTAAGGTGTCAAACTTTTTCAGACATAAGAATAAGAATATATATATATATATATATATATATATATATATATATATATAACCGTCTGAAGAGGCATTAAAGCTGAAAGCGCTAACAGTGAAATGTTATTCGAGTTTTGTATTTCTTGACTTTTATTATTGGATGTATTTACTGTATCAAATACTTAATTCTTTTCACAAACTAGATATATATATATATATATAGATAGATAGATAATAATTACTTTTTGCAATGATTGGTAAAAGTATAGGTAAAAAGATTTTTTTTAAAAAGATACACAAAGATGTTTAGCAAGTTTACTAAATGTAAAGCTTCTGAAGATTTGAAATGAAAGCGCTAAAGCTTTACTAAACGTCTTCATGTATCTTTTTACATATATAAATATGTATACAGTGAAACTTCTCCAAATCGGCCCCTCAGAAAACCGGTTCTCCCTGAATATCGGCCGATTTTCAAAGTCCCCGCAGAAATCTTAACATTTCCTTACAAAGCAAGTTTTACAAAACCAGCCACCCCTGAAAACCGGACATTGGCCACTTTTTAAAGTACATTTGTTAACAAACATGTGTAATTTACCCTTATCATACCAGCCACTTTTTGAAGACAAGAAAAGTTTGGCCTGAAGGTGATCAAGATTGTCCTGGTGTGCAAATTGACTGACCAACTGGCCAGGTGGGAAATTATCCACTCTAGGTGTGAAAAACACAAGTGGCCTCTTTAATTTCTATTGTTTACCCAAGCAGTCAGGGCTGGTAGCAAGCTAACTGGCCAGGTGTTAATTGACACTTAGCTAATCCAAGTGACCCTTCCAAATTCTGTACAAAATGTAAAAAACAGCTAGGAACATATTGAATGAATACAGTATCAAACACCATATTGTTGCGCCATTCTATGGTATGGAGATAAGTAGTATAGTCAATAAAGAAAACAAACCCATGACTGTTAATGATAATTGTGAAAAGATATTTGTTAATGATACAAGCGATGTATGTAAGAGGAATTCCAATATGACTCTGTTTTCTTTATGTGTATCGGAATTCTGTTGTAGATTTTCAGTTTAAAATTAAATGATTTCAGTGAGAATATTGCTTATTCATTACACATGTACAATTACCTGTAGGTACAAGCGGACTAATTTGATCAGCACTGATAATTGCTCACAGACCACCAGAAAAAAGGGAACAGTACCCACTTTGTGCATATTGAGATAAAATGTCTCTAAATGCTAAATTCTCGGTTAACTGGCCACCCCTCCAAACCAGCCTTCTTCTTTTTTTCGGTCCAAAAGCCGGCCGATTTAGAGAAGTTTCACTGTATATTCGTTATCTCAAACTCGATGAGACCGAGAAAAAACTTTGAGATATCTGGCAATTCAAGTTGTTACGGGTAAAATAAGAAAAAGTGGTTAGGACTTCCAAAACACTTCAACATATCCATGGTATTCAAGATACCGAAGTTCAATGGTATTCTGAAACATTTTTAGGTCACCTGAGTATTGCAATCGGTAAACTCAGGTGACCTTTTGGAATCGGTTGTCGTGCGGCAGCGTCCGTCGTGCATTAACAATTGCACATTTTTAACTTCTTCTTGATAACTACCCGTCCAATTCTTTTCAAATTTGATATGAAGTATCTTTGGGACAAGGGGGACATAAATTGTAAATTTCAGGTCTCCAGCACCCCTGGGGCCTTAGGGGGGGGGGGGGGGCAAAAACTGCCCAAAATTGACTAATTTTCAAAAATCTTCCTCTCAAGAACCGCACACGTATAAGAAAAACTAAATGCATGCTGATGGAGAGCAGGAAGGGCTCTACCAAAATTGTAAATTTCATGATCCCCGGGGTAGGTGTTCTGACCCCAGGGCAGGGCCAAACTTGTTATATAGTGTTTATGTTTAAAACACTTAAATAACATCTTCTTTCGTGCTGTTGATACTAAATTGAAACTAAATAGATAGAGCAGGTAGTCTTTTACCAATATTGTAAAGTTGATGATCCCCAGAGTAAGGGTTCTGACCCCAGGGTGGGGCCAAATTTAGTATATAGTATTTATGTATAAGTTTGCTGATACTGTATAAAAATCTAAATGCATACTTAGGAATAGCAGAAAAGGATGTAAAAAAAATGGTGAATTTCAATCAAAACCCATGACTTAAGGATGAGTCCAAATTATTCATATGTTTTAATGTTAATACACCTTTTATTTAAAGCCTTTCATCAGTGTATGTAATCTCGGCTGAGATTCGGCTTGGTTGAATATTTGGACTGACGCCTTCACTGAATCTCGGAGCAGTCCTTCATAATGTCTGGAAATTTACTTTCAGCTTCAGCCAGTTCTAGCAATTATTGTGCACTTAGGTGACACTGCTGTTCGCTTCAAATAAGTGATTTGACTGTTAAACTAACTCTCTATCACTATTAATGCTGTATTACTTACCGTCTAAATATGTAAATTCCATAAAATAAACCATCACTAATTTTTCCGTTCAAATGAAGACTTCTATGGCGCAATATGTTATCTCCCAAAATTGAAGAGTTCCTATAGTTTGTTTTTTGAATTAGCGAAATGCAAGTAGGTATGTAGAGATACGATGTATCAGTAACTAGATAAAGCAGACTATAGGAACTCTTCAATTCCAGGAGATAAAATATTGTGCCATGGAAATCTTCATTTGAATGGAAAATGTAGTGCCTGTTTTCATTTTGGGATTTTTATACCTAAATGGCAAGTAATACAGCATTAATAGTGATAGAGAGTTAGCATAACAGTCAAATCACTTATTTGAAGTGAACAGCAATGTCACCTAAGTGCACTTTAATTGCTAGAAGTGGCCGAAGCTGAAAGTAAATTTCCAGACATAAATTATGAAGGACTGCTCCGAGATTCGGTGAAGGTGTCAGTCCAAATATTCAGCCGAGCCGAATCTCAACCGAATTTTTTGCAGCAGGTCCAGTCATAGCTTGGTGTAAAGCTTCTATCTGATTCCGATTTGTATGGATGATTTGCATTGTAACTTCATAAAGCCTTTGTTTCTTTTATGAAGTCAAATGTATGATTCCAGTACCATACATATATACCTCACTGATTCAAGATTTTTATCAAATTTAAGCTTAACAAGGGGCTTTTGAAAGGAATCCAAGATACATACAGATCTAGTAAAGTGAACTCATTGAATGTTTATAAATAGTTTGCAATGATTGACATGAACCTTAGAGCACACATTAAATATGTAGTCGTGTCTTGACTGCGTAGTATATTGAAATATGTGTCAGATTTTTTTAATGTTTCACAATCTTTTAATCTAGGAAAAAGAAAATTTGTAATATCTTCATTTTTATCATGATGTAAGTTTTTATAGCATCGTCACTTAGAAAATATTCCATGTCATGTTTATCTTTGTGAGTGTAAGTAACTAAGCAAAACGCTTATTAAACGTGAGATTTCTGAAATAACTGGTATGGTGCACCTGCCGGTACTTCTGATTTTAAAGTTTCCATTGCACTTGCTTTCCATGCACTTGTTATAAAATCCATGATAAGATGATTGATTTCAAACAGGAAATTTTCAGAACCCCGGCCTCAACAAGCGATTTAGTATTTTCAGCAAATCGGAATTCCTACCTGTATTAAGTAGTTTTGATTGATGGAATATTTCAAGAAAGTCAAAGAAAATTTCTATTTAAAAAAAGAAAAAATGAAAGGAGTTTTTAAGAAATAATCTAGCTTTTTATCTTTTTCAAGGAAAAGACATTTTGCTGATTCAAAATCAAGGGCAATCGGTTACATAATATGCACTGTATGACCAGGAATATTCGGCATTTTTATGAATGGATAAATCAATATACATATCTTTACCATGGTTTAAACATATCAATTCAAGTACATATACATTGGAGATTTAGTCCAAATTAAAAATTATTACAGTATAAACCTCTCTAAGGGGAAGAATTCCAAACTATGCATTTACAATAAAATTTAGGATTACTTATAGTACATGGACTGGTTTATGTATTCTTGCTGTGATGGGTTTGAAGAATGGGTCATGCCATCTTTACCCTGAAGGCATTGAAAATGCTGGTTTTGACTACTACACCCATTAGGAACTTCTATTTTAATCACTATAAGTTAATTTATATGAGCTCTGTAGAAGCAGATCATGAGGCTTGCGATTTAGTCTTTAATGTCATCAGTTGCAACAGTTCTTTGCCAAAGAGGCTGATAAATTGACTGTTGCCAGAATTTCGCATGTGATAACTATTTGAATATACTGAAAACCTATTAATATGGATTTTTCATTAAGGTCAACTGAATCATTCAGGTGACATATATTGCCATCTTGCCCATCTGTCAGTGTCCATCATTAACTTATTAACATAATTGGCTTCTTCTCAGAAAACTACATGGCTAATTTCTTTGTTTTGTTGTGAATGAATGTTGCCCCTGCATTAAAACCTCTAAAAATAGTACAACCAGACTTGAAGACTCTTCTTTTGAAATACTCCCCAGGCCATGTGGCATAAAAACTGGTAGCACAGTTGTAATATGTATGAAAGCCTCTATCAAAATTGTGAAATTCATGACCCCTGGGTCAGGAGTTCAGGCTTCCAGGATGAGGCTTTATGGATCATATAATAGTGAAAAATCACTAAATGTTGAAGAATATGTTCTTTTATCTTCAAAAATTAGCACACAATACAGGTGCTTAGATAGATTGAACATGGGAGCCTATACTAAAATTTGAAATTCATGACCTCTGGGTCAGGAGTTCAAGTTTACAATGGATTATATAAGGAAAATATATTAAATTTCTGCTCTTGAACATTTAGCATACAAACAAGGTACATAGTTTAGGATGGAGACCGAGACATAAATTTTGTAATTCATGGCCCCATAATCAGGGTTTCAGACTCCCAAGATGGTGGTACATGGGCCACATAGTAAAAATGTATTAATTAAATCTTTATTAATTATCCTTACTCTGAATATCAAATAAAAAACTAACGCGAAGCAGATTATAAAGCGTAAACTGCAACAAGTTAAATTATATCATTTAACATAGGTTAAAATTAGCTTCATTCCTTATGATTTAATGCAGAAAGACAAAACTACACTGTACAAGTCTCAGTTTATAAAGATTTAAACAAACGCTGATAAATAGAAATTACTTGCACCGCACAAGAATTTGCTTTAATAGCAACATACCCACAAAGTGTCAACCGTGAGAGGACTTATCGTGTGACGGAGAGGACTTATATAGGCAGTGCCTGCTGTCCAATCCTATTATGAATTATCATAATAAAATATTGTTTAAATCAAATTAAGCCATCGTGGTTCTTTGCATAACTGGAGCATGTATTTTATTTATTAAAACGTGAGGTGGAGTTTGCAATGAATCTTGATATTAGAAGATATGTGTAGGCTACATTTGTAAGCCTAATGTTTACTTCACAGCACAATTAAGGTCAACTTTGAAGTTCCTCCAACAGATAGTTTAGATCTGACACCACACAACATATGTTGTGTACCAGAAAATGCAATATAATTTGCGATTTTTTATTTTCTACAACATAACTTACTATTAGCATGCAGCATTGTCACCAATGCAATCCAACATTGTAAAATATATAAGCAATTCAGAGATATGTCAGTTAGCGATCCACATGTCAATTGATGTGACATGATGTCTATTGCAAGACAGCACACATTTTATGCTTTGATAAGTGGATCAAGCAATTCCCCCCCTTTCTCCCCCCCCCCCCCCCCCCCCCCCCCCCCCCCGAGTGAAAATTTATTTTATGATGAAAAAGCAAAATCTGCAAACACGATGTACTTGATATATTGATCAGTATTTGACATATGATATTATCGTGTCAGAGTTTGTATTGAATTTTTACCATTAGTGTTTTATGTAATGTTACTCCTAAGAAAATACATGTCTTGTTTGACATCATGAAAAAATTTTCTTCAACAAAAAGTATTTTATTAAGCACGTTTAATTCTGTTGATTTTCAATTTCATAGAAGGCCTAACAACAGTGCTGCAATGTGAAAACAAAAATAATAATGTGCCATCTTGGGTTGTCAAGGGGGCATGTCCCCATACCAAGTTAGTCATTATGCAATATCACAATCTAATTAAAATTAGATCCTATGATCCTCTCATCTACTATCCCTACACTAGGTAGCGATAGTAGATGAGCGGATCATAGGATCTAATTTTAATTAGATTGACAATATCATAAACTAATTTTTTCAATGTGCTCAGCCAATCAAATGGCATGTTACATATCATTAATGGATAGAACTACTGCTATCCTGTGAGTGCATTAAATTCATGAAATCTGCTGTAGGAGAATCCATTTGTATATTCTTGTATCCTGCTGCTTACTCCCCCAGTGTCAAATCAACATCCTGCTGCTTACTCCCCCAGTGTCAAATCAACATCTTGCTGCTTACTCCCCCAGTGTCAAATCAACATCCTGCCTTTAATGTTGTAACAATGATTCCCATGTCAGAACACTCACCCAGTATTAAATCAATATCCTGCCTTTAATGTTGTAACAATGATTCCCATGTGGGAACACTCTTGTCACATTGTATTATGCCCATGCAATATTATTATGATCACCATGCAATATTATGTTTTGACAACTGATCTGTGGTAACGAGATTTGCCTTACATAATGACAGAGCAGGCAAACACCATACCCTCTCACACAACCACATACATAGATTGAAACGGGGTGGGGGGGGGTCGCAAAAGTGAGAAATGAGTGTGTTAACCACTAACTACCCTGAAACCATTCATATCAAACTGTGACATATTGTAGAATCAATTAAATACTTGGGGATGAATTGGGGATTGCCAAGACTTTGCAGTGTCATTGAGATTCAATTTCATGGATGAATGATTTCCATACAATATAGCATTATATAAATTTTGTATATTGTTTTGGTTTGAAATTCGAGGGATAAAGGGTACTCACGAAATCCATGAAAATTGAGCCCCATGAAATTTAATTTTCCACAATACTTTTGTTGCATCTTATGAATAAAAGGTCGTACTCGCTGCTTAAAAGCTGACTACAGAAGGTAGATAGACAAACCAAGATCAATCAAACATATTGATTTTTTCAAGCATTTAAGAAAATTTGAAAATTGGTGAGAATTGAAATCCTTGCAATATATACATCTTCAAGTTTTTTTTTTTTTATTTTTTACAAAGACCTTAGCTTTAAAACTGAAAGAAATTAAATGGACAAACCATGTACTCACTTTGTACATCATAACATGTAATATTTCTTCAAAACTGATTAAGCTCAACAACCTGTAATTTTCTCAGAAATTGAAAAAAAAATCAAAAGCTTCATGTACACCTTCAATACCCACACCAAACGCTGTGTAAAATATGTACACCTTCAATACCCACACAAACACTGTGTAAAATATGTACACCTTCAATACCCACACAAACACTGTGTAAGATAGGTTCTTACTTGAAAACTGTAGGAGGTTAGAAAGACAAATTATGAATCTCCATATAACGTTAGATTTCACATACGATACTTCCTACAAGAGAGGTGAAACAGAATCAAAATGGCAACATGATCTAGATTCAGACTCACCATGTATAGCCACAGCTAGTGCTCAGTAAGTCTCAGCTTGATATGTGAAAGAGAAACGAAAATATAGAAACAGAAAACCATCAACAGACTTGACTTTGCAGACATCGCTGTATTATAATATGTCTGTCTAAAGATGGATGTATAAAAAGAACAAGGTTTATATAGAGCTATAAAGTAAATTTAAGGCCTATATCAATGCCATAATTCTCACAGTAGCTTGTTGCATCACAAAATTCTTATTCAGAATAGATAAATGGATGGATGGATGAAGTTTTGTATAGAGGAAATTTACACATGGGAGTTATTTACACTAGATATGTAAATTACAATATTTTAAATTACCCCCACATGTACTAGCTATTTCCATTGTTTTGCCAATATTAATTGATGATACTGACATCATGTAATTAAACCCTACATATAAGGTTTGCAAAGGAAATACCCATGCATAATTAACAATATGCGGACTTATCCTTGTTTACAATACACATTGTTTAGTGCTGTGCTCGTATTCAAATTCTTTGTAATACAAGTCCAAAAAATGAAATTTTCACACTATGGGTAGAAATATGCAACTTGGCATTCCCTTTTCTTCCATATATAAAATGTTTTGAAGGTAATGAAACTACAAAGTTAATCTACTTTAAATGTATCATACTTGAACAGGAAATTGACAGAGCCATTACAGCATCAGATGAACAGAAGCAATAAAAACCCTGCAACAGCCTTGAGGAAAATAAACAGCTCTTTTTCTAAGAAGTCATGACTCATTTTTACATGGATGTGATATGTAACACTGAAATATTATAGCTATAGATGAAATTAAAGTATAGCTATAGATGGGATTAATTGGTTATTTAGAGTTGTACGAAGGGGGTATGGAAATGTTTTGGATGTTGCCTAAAAGGTACAGAATTGTCATTGTGGACCCGGCCAATATTACTTCCATAATCCACCTGTACATTAAATTGCCCAATTGTGCCCACTTTGATATAAGTACAATGTATTAAGTGTATATCCTTAAATGAGATTAAGCACATGATCAGTTTTGTTTGTTATGTTTGACGGGCATGTTATGAAAAACTTCATTCTACATTTAGATTCTAAATCTGCAGTGGGTTCTCGGCTATGCAATCCCAATTTAACGTAATGGCCCCTTAACACCAACATCCATGCATCAAAGGACCCCATTGGAAATAAGCTTTCGAGGTTTCATGAGTTGTCCTTGGTTTGTACGTATATTTGTATATAAATACTGAATAAACCATTAACTAGAGGCTGTTGTTGGGTGGTAACCTTGACATTTTCCAAAATACCTGTTTTTATCAGTTTGTCTAATTTGGGCACAGGAAGGGTTTGACCCTCCATGTTTAAATAGCTTAATGCTAGTTCAGATGTTTGGTTGTGGCTTTTTTATTCTAATTATGAATTTATTTTTTTTACATGGATGTATAGATTATTTCAGACTAAGCAAAATATAAAACATTTGGTTTGGTTTGTTTTTTTTGTACTCCATCAAATGAAAAGAAATGCCCCCTTGCTTAAAAGATTTTTTAGCACCTTCTCTGATATCACATAGATGGATTACAGAATTTTTAGGAATAACTGTATCATAATTTCCTGTTTTTACAGCCTGTTTGAAGTAGAATGATTTTCCCTACAAAAGCATGAACTTTGGAACCAAATATATAGTACAAATGAAACCCCATTATGGCCAATCAATTTCTCTTCTAGTTTTGCCTTATATAATTTAAATTCTGAGATATGTTTTCAAGAGGTTGATGGCCTCACAAGGAGACAGCTGTTTTGTTTGGTTTTTTTTTTATTTATTACATGTTTAAAGTCAGTTTTAAAAGCTTTCATGTTGGCAGGAACTTTATACCAGTTTCACAGAAAGGAATTAATGTGTTTTCAAGGAAATCTTAATTATCACAGCATGTAATGGTTATATAGGACTTGTTATTTCCTGAGACCCAGATAAATGTTTATTATCAGTGTTTATTTCTATCTAATCCTGCACAACATGAATATTTTGAAATAAAAAGATAAAGTCTAGATTAAAATATTCAATTTTGTTTTCCCCCTCCAAACCACGATATTTTGCCCAGTATTTGGAGGAAATATTTTTGATCTAACCTGGGCACAAAAGATGTGATATATTGAAAAATGATAAATCTTGTTTACCTCTAGACTATTAAAAGTTTGTGATAAAGTTGACACTAAAAATTACAGAAAGTATTTTTCTCTCTGTAATAAAGAATGGTATGTATACTACTTGGAAAATGGCAATGATTTTTTTAATTTTTTTTTTTTTGTCTGAGAAATTGGGGGGGGGGGTGTCAGATGAAAAGAAATTATTAACAAAAATTTTAATTTAGGCTTGAGCGTATTATAAATATATTCTGAGGACAGTTTGGTTGCAGTTGGCAGACTTTCCAGTATTTGTTTTTTATATGTTAGCCGTAGGTCAGGATATATCAAGTTGTCTGATATGTTTCCTTGAGGTCAAGAAATTTTTGTATTTAAGATTTTATGGTGATAAAGTATTGTATCTATGTAATGAGTAACGGTAGTTTTCTTGCTGATGTATGATATATTGCAAAGGTCGGTTGTCTAGATGGAAAACAAGATTCCTGGAAACTGCAATTACTTGAAAATTGTGTATTCAACCAAAATGAGCTACATTAATTTCACTTCATGAGGAGTAATTTAAGGCAAAAAAATATTTCGTTGAAATATTGGGACTTAGTATTTCGTTGAAATTCGTTGAATTACTGGAACTGAATGTATCTGAACGATGATCTGCTTTTCTTGCAAAGTAAGGTAGCTGTATAGAGAATTGATGAATAATGAATTGTTTCCAGAAATACCATGTTTCCAGCACACCCCACCCACTCACCATTGTAATTAAGCATTTAATGATTATCAAAATGCAGGTTATTTCCTTCTAATGCAAGAGGAAATTGATATATATTGTTCAATAACACAATATCGAGACTGACTCGGAACAAATAACAGTTTCAGAGAAAAGATTGTATAGAAGGTTAAATACTCTGAAATCTGCATCCATGAGGAATGAACTCTGAATTACAAGAAACTCACAAGAACCATCAAATTCTATTTTATCCAATCTCTCTGGATTCTATTTTGATTTCTTTGGGAACAGACTTCTCCATTGTTATAACCATGAACCTGTTTATTCTTTCTGGGTAAAACTGCTTGTTAGACATCTGATTGGCTATTTTACTGTTTTGTTTCAGACTTCTTGTGTAAAATACCTTTATTCTATATTTCACATATTGAAATTTAGTATGCTTCAAAAGAGTGTAAATGAATTCAGCTAACCATTGTTGGTTATATTTATATCGATCAAGTAAATGTATAAGGGGAAAAATTACACCGATACAATGAACAATATAAACCGAATTGTATTAAAGCTAAACATGTCCTCTTATTAGCTGACACATTTTAATTGTTGCTGCTTTAATAGTTGCATTTCCCCATTTTTAGTTCAATTTGGTTCTATAAGTATGAGCTATTGACAAGACTGAGTAGGCATGCATCTTGGTATGCTTGTTCTTGTTAAGTGGTCCCAACACAAGCATTGTTACTGTTCAAAATGATTGGAATTCCAATATGGCTTACACATTTTCAAATTCTTTTCTTAGACCAGTACTGTTGTATACTAAATCCTTCCTTCATTTTATTTGATATGTTACTAAGTTATTCATCCCAGACATCAGCAACTCAGGCTTATAAAAGTAAAATATATCATGTGACCATTGGGGTCTGCAAGTCTTGATCTCCTTTGTACTGCAGTACAAAATGATAATCAGAACTTAAGGTCATAGGATACCCAAGACTTTGGATGCATCAAATGAAGAGGGAGTTAAATTATGCAGTGTTTATATGGGAATTTCTATTATTTGATCAAACAACAATGTAAATCGATTAAATACATGAACTGCACAATTAAAAATATGTTTAGAAAGATTTCAATTTCTATTGAACAATGCAAAAATAAATGTGGTATTTTGTGGTAAATATGAGTTTTAAGCACTATCAAAACATACCAGGGTATACAAATAGTTTTACAAAGTTAACAATTTTTGTTGGATATCCTATATGTATTTATAACAAAATATTTTGGTACAATTGTATATGTGTTGTAATAGTAGCTGTTTTCTTCTAGGATGTGGAAGTTACTGGAGATAAGGAGGATAGCAGGTCCCTCCACATCACAATCCACAAACCTGCCAGTTCTCAACACACCCGCCCGATTCCTCTCCTTAATGCCAGGTTTATCTTCGATGATCACATCCGATGCATGGCAGCCAAACAGCGACTTACTAAAGGACGATTAAAAGCGAGGCAGCTTAAAATGCATATGATCGAAAAATTGATTGACATTCCAGGAGATTCTGCTAGTCGACAAAGACCTCTTCCAGGTATAATTCTGTTTCTTACTGAGGGCTGAAATACCATGAATGTCCTTTTCCTTGATCTACAGTGATCTGCCTTCAATTCCCAAAGCACATAAATCCCAACTATAGAAATATTTGTTGATGGTCAAGATGATGAGCATAGTATGATAATTTTGCTGCATTGTGGTCAAATCCTGTTGAAGGTAAACCTTTCCTCTTTCATAAGATCACCTGAACCGCCGTAAAATGGCTGAAATATTGCCAAAATGGCATAAAACCATAATCAATCAATCATAAGATCATGAGTCACTCAGGTGACCTATTGCTCTGTTTTCGTCCATCGTTGTACATCAGTCATAAACTTTTTAACCTTTTCAGCTTCTTCGCTTGAACGACCGAATTAATTCTAACCAATTTTTGGTATATAACATCTATGGGTAAAGGGGAACAATAATTATGAATTTCATGAACCCTCAGCCTCCCTGGGGACTAAGGGTTGGGACCAAAACCATCAAAATTAATGCAATCTTCAAAAATCTACTTCATCATGCAGTTAAACTGCATGATTATAATAAACAATGAACCCTGTACTAAAATTTTGAAATTCGTGACCCCTAGGTTTAGGGTTCAGGCCTTGGGTTAGGGCTATGAGTTGGTCATATATTGAAAATGCACTATATCTTAGGGACAAAAATTCTTTACCTCTGCACATCAAGGACGCAAAATGTTTGCATAATTATAATAAGCATTGAGTTGTCTACTAAGATCGTGAAATTTATGACTCTTGGGTTCAGATTCTATCATTATTACATGAGCAAGGAAGCATGGAGTTTTCTACTGAATATTCCTAGAGTAGGAATTTTGGACCCTATGGTAAATTACCTAATGATATGTTAGAAATGTTTGTGTAGTAATGATTTTTATTAAAATTTCATGCTCATGAGTGTGATGCATGGCACTGAGGTGACCATTAAATCCCATGGACCTTTTGGTTGAGAGAAAAACTTTCTTCTCTGAGACAATCACCAATACCACACTTACATTTTGGCTGTGTTTTTATACGCCCGTCATTCGACGGGACATATTATGTTATGCCGCTGTCCGTGCATCCATCCGTCCGTCCCGGGTCATGTTTTCTGGACTTTTTTCCGTAACGGATGCATGTACAACTTTGAAATTTGGTCATAATATCTCCCTCAAGAATTGTAAGAGTGAGTTTGCATTTCAGCTGGATTGGTCCATCGTTGACCTACTTTAGGGCTATAAGTAGGTTTCCGGATTTTTTTTCGTTACAGATATTGCCCTGAAATTTACACATAACCTTCCTTTCAGAGAAATACAAGTTCAGTTTGCATTTCAGTTGGATTGGTCCGTCCGTCCGTAACCTACATTAAGACTAAAAGTAGGTCAAATAGTTTTCCGGGCTTTTTTTCATTATTGATACAGATATTGCCCTGAAATTTAGTCGGAGGCTTCCTCTTGGAGGAATACAAGTTCAGTTTGCATTTCAGCGGGATTGATCCATCCATGACCTACTTTTAAGCTATAAATAGGTCAGACAGTTTTCCGGACTTTTTTTCATTACGGATACAGATATTGCACTGATATTTAGTCATAGGCTTCCTCTTAGAGGAATACAAGATCAGTTTGCATTTCAGCTGGATTGGTCCATCCTTGACCTACTTTTTGGAAAAAATTAGGTCTAACAGTTTCCAGGCTTTTTTTTTCATTATGGATACAGATATTGCCCTGAAATTTAGTCAAAGACTCACTGTCCGAGGGATGTATATTGTGCCGTTTGCGGTACTCTTGTTATTTTATGGTATGAATGACATGTCAGAAAAGGGTTTATTGCAAAAACAAAATATTATTGATGCATCAGACCTCCTCACACACACTGCATTCATTTTCTGGTTCTTAAAACTAGCATGAGTGGATGGCCATTTGTTTGTGAGACTTATTGAGACTCTAAGGCATGACTATCAATTATCCTATTACATTTTAAACACTTATGATTTACTGATGGATAGGAATATGGAATCCAGTAAGGGTCACAAAGGTTATTTGATCTTGAATAGTAGATATAACTCCTATTGATTTGCTGGTCAAATGTTACAGTGTGTGCTTGCTACTATGCAGTAGAAAATAAAATCCTTTACCACAGGCAGGCCGGTCATGAGTAGTAAATGACTCCAATTGGTTCTCACGTCAAAGGTCACCATGTTTCCTACATAAGGGAAAGCGAATTTTCCACCCACCCCCACCCACCCCGTTTTTTGTTGTTCGGTGAAAATGACATGTGGGGAAAAGGCTATTGTTGCAGGACTGTGCTTTAAACAATGCTCATTATTCATGTAATTTTGCTTTAATGCAAAGTTCCATTTTCTTTGAAACTTTGAGTTGCGGTTAACCTTTACATTGCAGTTTAAAGCATGATTAGATAAAATTGTCAGGTTAACCTTTACATTGCAGTTTAAAACATGAGTAGATAAAATTGTCAGCGTTCTTTGAACTGTCTTGTCACCTTCACAATACAAGAAAATCTTGTTAGATATGTAAAGCAAGTGTTTGATTGTTTTCTGCTGACATTTACAAGCTGTAGAATACAAATGTCACCTGTAGTATGCCCGTATGATTGGAATTTACAGACAGTTATTTATAAAGAGTAAAAATTTTCAACAACTGCATAGATCTAAGATAAATGTAAATATGTTAGAAGCATTTATGATATGCTTTGATAAAGCAAATTAATCTTGATTTTAAAGCGGGATATTATTAAACTAATTAATATAACAGATTGTATGTAGACAAATTGTCATTCACAACATTTGATCATTCCCACTTAACAAATTTACAGTTTTAAAATTCATGTGTGAAAAAATATAAAATGCGAGAGAGGTTTTATCAGAAAAACAGAAAGTGATCAGAGTTTGCAAATAATAAGACATTATTGGAAACGAAACTGCAAACATGTTTTGACCAATTTACCAATAAAATTTGTTTGCTACTAAAGCTTTTGAAATCACATTTTGTACCTCATCAATTTCTTTTAAAAGTGATCAAATATATTTTCTGTGCTGATTTGTACAAACATTTAATTGGCTTGGATATTTTACAACGAAACAAAAATAGGTGATAGATAAGAATTATGGGTCATTATGTCACTAGATATGGAAATGCTTTGAGGGTGATTAATGTGGATCAATATCCTGATGGTTTCCTGCTTGTTATTTTGGGTCGAGCATGATTAAAATTCAAATATGAATAAAACCGAGTTGTATTGGTTGTCCTGAGGTGCATTAGATATGAATTATGCGTTCTTGTTAGCTTTTCTCTCTTCTTTTTTTTTTCTCCCCACGGTACAGTGATGTAGGATTTTAAAAAATCCTTCTGCACACACGGAGACATTTTATTACATTTTAGGAAATTTAAAAATGTAAAGTGTCATTATAAAATCAGTGTTGGCATTAACTTTTAATTAGTTGTTTTTGGAAAATATTATTATGAAGTACATTTGTGTATATATAATGCTGATATTGTATGTTAATGTGTATATGCTGGAAATCCTGTTTCACACTGCCACTTGAAGAATTGCTGTTATTTAATTTTTTTATTATTATAAGTCACCAAACCTGGTCACTATTAAGTTTACTTTCTAGCACTTTTAGCTTACATTAAACGGTACT